>NW_028227275.1:8807500-8942500 GCF_978045245.1 Mus caroli | reverse complement strand
GCAGTTCCCAAATTGTCTCTCTGCTTCCACTCATGAGTTCCCCTCCTCTCCCTACATGTAACCAAACATCCACACAGAAAACCAAATTAAGACTCAGCAGTGAGGTCTTTAGGCCTAGGTCATTTCACTGTTTAGCTGACTTTTTAACCCCAGGGTCCTGCCCCAACACTTTCACCAAGGAAACCTGGTAAAAGTTTAGAGAGGAAACAGTTGAAAGTGAATCCATGAAGCCAGCATTGGTCAAAAGGTCTAAGAGGAATGTGCCACAATATGGCAACAGGCTGGCACAGCCACCTCTTCATCTTCCATGAACTGCTCCCCTGTATTCCCAAGTTGTTTTTTGTTTGTTTGTTTGTTTGTTTTTGGTTTGGGGAAAAGCTGGGGTTTTGTTTGTTTGCTTGATTGTTGTTTTGTTTTGGTATTAAACTTGCCTCTGGCCCTAGACTAAGAGTGAAAGTATGTGACTGAATCAGAACTGATAATATTAATTTTGATTTATCTTTGGAGATTCTAATCTGATGTTTAATTTGCCCCTACACTACTATCTAAACACACTTTCCAGTTAGAGGATCACAGAAAGAGGCAGAAGAAAGTCCTTCTATCAGTTGTTTTTTGTTGTTGTTGTTGTTGTTTTTAATGGAAAATCATTGGAAGATGTGTAAAGGAAACAACTCATTCGCTGCTGGATTCACAATCATTGCTGCCCAGCTTCTAAACCTGCAAATCTTCCCACGACTTACACCACAATCTGTTCTCTGCATGGTGAATAGCTGGATTTGCCAATTACTTTTGTATCCACCTAATTCAAGTGCTAACCAACTGAGCAAAGATTCAGAGCATTGATTGCTTTTGTGAGATGAGGAAGGGATGAGATTCTGTGACAACCCCAGGAACAGCAGAGGAAGGCAGAAATTACTGCCAAATCAACAGGTGATAATCACCTAGGAGGAGCTCCTGCCAAATTCTCACAGATAAGGAAAGTTCCAAGACTACAGACACTGACTTCTGAGGAAATAACACACACACACACACACACACACACACACACACACACACCTGACACACCTGACACACTTGGTACTTCAACTTCCTTTTCATATGTTTGCTCTATAAAGATCCAAGGAGATGATCCTTTAGGATTTTATTCCTGTATAGCACACAAAATTCTCCATCTATGCTGTATTTATTATTTATTCAACTAACACAAGCTCCTTGTTTTTAGGTATGAATTACTATATGACAATGTATATGCTTCTTATTGTGATACCTGGAGAAAAAACAAAAATTTCAATGTAGTATGGGAAGGGAAACACAATGATTTTATTGGAGTTATTGGAAGACACCAGCCTGTCAGACCTCACACTAGCATGTAGTCTGTAACAGTGAAGACGATAGTTCACAGTTGGAAAATTATCAATGGTTACTAAGTATGGAAAGACAAGAACAGTATTTTTCAGAGTTTGGAATACAGTTGTAGTGGTCTATCACCCGAGGAGCGTATTTTACCAAATGTTTATTACATGCCGTCAAAATACTGATAAATTAAATGTTTACACTTATTTTGTCAAAGCCACATTTACAGTCTTATCAAACAAGCAACACAAAGGATAAAACATGAGAACTATGTTACATTTTGCTGAGAGACGGTGAATTCCAAACTCATCGGCCTCGGTGAGACAGTGATTACTGCCATGTGTATTTAAATTTTCCATACAAAGGTAGATGCTTCTCAACTAAGTCTCACTAATAAGACCGTGAGCTCCTGATAACTTCATCTGCAGAATCCAGCATTGTCTTTCACTCAGAGGTGTATGGATGCTAGAAAATAATCATTAGTCAAGTTCAGAAAGACTTTAAGAGAAAGCATACCAAAAGTAGTGGATGCTATTGACTACAGCTTGTTTGCTTGCTTTTGTTGTTGTTGTTGTTGTTAGAACTCAACTTTATCATTAAAACCAATGTTTATTTACAGAATAAAAATCTCTTCACAAAGATACATTCCTTAATTTAATCAATTGTACAAAGTCTTATTAAATAGAAATAAAGTCTAAGCCGCACTTTATCTTAAAAGAAACACAGCTTCATTGTAAGTTCATGAACACAAAACACAAATGTACTTCACTATAGCAGTGTCATGAATGAGGCTGTTGATTTTCACTGGCAATGCCAATTTATACATGGAACAAATTTTACTTAAATTAACAGTAGTAAAATTAAACACTACAGCTTTCTTTTTTGTTTGTTTTTTTGTTTTTGTTTTTGTTTTTTCGAGACAGGGTTTCTCTGTGTAGCTCTGGCTGTCCTGGAACTCACTTTGTAGACCAGGCCAGCCTCGAACTCAGAAATCTGCCTACTTCTGCCTCCCAAGTGCTGGGATTAAACGCGTGCACCACCACACCCGGCTAAATACTACAGCTTTGTAAATTGACATAAAAATATATGCTTGTAGATTCCAATGTATATTCAAGTTTATGTCTATTAGATAAGTAAATCAAGCAAGCAAATATACAACCCATCTTACATGTATCATTTTTGTTGTAAGTATGGTTCTTAAAAGTTAACATAGTCAAAGGTTACCATAGATCACTGGAAAATAGAGTTAGAAACTTCTGGTCAAAGGGTAGAAATTTTCATTTAGTTGGGAGCAATCAGTTCAATAAACCAATTATGAAACAAATGAGTTATGACTTCAGCATTTAACACTGCTTTCCTTAACACTAACTTTGAAGATTTGGACAACCTTTTCACTCAGTTTCCTATGTCTATCAAGTCGAAAAATTATCAGCACAATAATGACTAATTGGCTTTGAAGATTAAGTATTTAAGAACTTAGGACAGAGCTTGGTTGAAAGAAAGCTTTGAGTAACAGCTACCAAATTATATCAACAGTAACCTAACCATCATCATTATTGCTGCAATAACACCATTAACCATGATCATCACTGACTATCATGTGTGGATATGGTACTATTTAGAGTTGACTTTGTGAGAGAAGAGCTTCAGTTGCATAGGAAAAGCATTACTGACTCTTTTCTAGATATCTGATAGTGTTGTATGATTCAGGTTGTGAGTAAATAAAACTCTACCAACACGGATATATGTAATTTAAACAGGCTATACTCAAGGACTGAGAACTATCATAACTTGGTCAAATGTGAAGATGGAAAGCTACTAGTGGTGTGTGAAAACCTTTCTGACAAGGAGTACTCTAACCCAGATGGGAGAAAACAGCCCTAGGTAAAGTCTCTTTATTATATTGTGGACGCAGAAGACAAGTTGACATTGATCAGGTGATCATTGGCTTCACTATAATCCAAAAATTTCATAAGGCTATGAAAATTTTACTATTTAACTTGAAAATTCATCCTTCCACCAACAGCTAATGTTCTGAAAAAATGATATATTTTGAATATCTCACACCAATGAAGTGATATCATAAACCAATTCACACATATCATGTCTTCCTTCCTTCCTGAGCACACATATTTGGCATTTCTTATCATGTGTATTCAAGTAAACAGCCTTGATTTTTCTCTTCTCCTTCCTTTTCCCCCACACACTATCTTAATCTTCCATCCAAAGCATCTTCAATAAAGGTGCTGGTCTAACTGGCTGTCTGTATGTAGAAAAATGAAAATAGACCCATATTTGTCACCTTGCTCAAAGCTCAAGTCCAAGTGGATCAAGGACTTCAACATAAAATGAGATACACTAAAGCTAATGGAAGAGAAAGTGGGAAAGAGCCTTGAATTCATTGGCACAGGGGGAAATTTCCTAAACAGAACTCCAATGGCTCAGGATTTAAGATCAAGACTTGATAAATGGGACCTCATGAAACTGGAAAGCTTCTGTAAGGCAAAGGACATGGTCAATAGGACAATGGAATACTACTCAGCTATTAAGAATGAGGACATCCTGAGTTTTGCAGGCAAATGGATAGAACTAGAAGCAAACTTTATATGCCCCAATATAGGGGAATGCCAGGGCCAAAAGAATGGGAATGGGTGGGTAGGGAAGTGGGGGGCGCTATGGGGGACTTTTGGGATAGCATTGGAAATGTAATTGAGGAAAATATGTAATAAAAATATTAAAAATAAAAAAAAGATTAAAAGGGAAAAAACAAAACAAACAAACAAACAAAAAAACAAAAAACAAAAAAAAGAAAAAGCAAAAAAAAAAAAAAAAAAGAAAGAAAATATCCTGAATGAGGTAACTAAGACCCAAAAGGACATGCATGGTATGTACTCACTAATAAGTGGATATTAGCCAAAAAAAAAAGGGACAGAATACCCAAGATACAATCCACAGAATTCAAAATTGTCAATAAGCTGAAGTGCCCAAGTAAGCATGCCAGGATGTGTCAGTCCCATCTGGGAGGGAAAAGAAAGCTATCATAAGTGGGAAGGGAGGGACCTGAGAAGAAAAGTGGATGGGACAGGGGATTGGAGGGGTGGGAGACAAGGGAACCTGATCTTGTATTGGATGAGGGAAAAAGACTGAACTCCTGAGGGCCACCAGAAAGAATTGAAACAGGCAATGTAGAGAAGTAGAAGGTTGGGGGGGGGGGGCTCCTCCAGGATGCACCAGAGACCTGGGAGGTAAGGGACTCTCGGGATCCAAAGGGAGGGACCCTAGATGAAATGCCTGACAGTAGGGAGAGGAAATTTATAGAGCCTACCTCCAACAGGAAGACAGGGCATCAAATGAGGAAGGGGGTTGCCATTTCACAGTCACATCTCTGATCCACAATTGTTCCTGCCTGAAAGAATTACCGGGATGGAAATGAAGAGGAGCCTGAGGAAAGGAAGTTTCAGAGACAGGGACAGGCCCAAAGTGGGATCCAGCTCAATGGGAGGTCCCAAGGCTTGACACTATTACTAAGGCTATGGAGGGAGTGTTCACAAAAAGGGACCTATCATGAGTGCACTCTGGAAGACCCAACAAGCAGCTGAAAGATATTTGCACCCAACCAATGGACAGAACCTGCTGACCTTTGTGGCTGAATTAGGGAAAGGCTGAAAGAAGTTGGAGAAGAGGGCAGCCCTGTAGGAGGACTAGCATTCTCAATTAACCTGGACCCCTGAGATCTCTCAGACACTGGACCAATAACCAGGCAGCATACACAAGCTGATATGAGGCCCCCAACACATATACAGCAGAGGACTTCCAGGTCTGTTTTCAATCAGAGATGATGCATCTAATCCTCATTAGACTGGAGGCCCCACGGAGTTTAGAGTTCATGTGGGGTCATGGGTAGGGAGTGGGGACATCCTAGTGGAGACAGGGCATTGGGGAACAAGTATGGGATGTGGAACAGTAAGAGGATGGAGCAGGGAGTGGGATGGAATAAAATCTGGAATGTAAATAAATAAATAAAAATAACTGGAAAAGAAAATATTCAATCCCAATAAAAATATTATTATAGTAAGAGACACTGGTCCAGAATTACCTTTCCATAGCCTCTTTGAGGCTTTACAAAGATTCCTTGGGAGTCTTCTGAGATTGTCAATTAAGGGCCTCAACTTGTGTAGTCTTGGTGGTAAGTTCTTGTCTGTGACTGACCAATAAAATATACCCCATTCCATATTAAATTAGCAAGTGGGTGGTTATTGCATTAGTTTAGTAGGATTAAAACAGCAAACTACCACAGATTTATCTTAACAGAACACTCATAGGGTTAGAGAATACTCATGTAGGTCCACGATATAGCTTAGTAAGCAGGGGGCTTGCTGTCATGTCTCATGACCTGAGTTCAATACCTGGAATCCACCTGGTAAAAGAAATTAACTGACTCTCAAAAAATGTCTTTTCACCTCCACATATGCACCTTGACACACACATGTCCACATACATACATACATACATACATATAAATAAATAAATAAATAAATAAATAAATAAATAAATATTTTGAAAATCAGCCAGGTAATATCTAGAAAGCATTACACACAATAAGCTTTACACAACCATAAGCAGACTCTGTTCTTCTTGCTTCCTTTCTGATTCGAATTCTCCACTAACTATGCTGTTCCTCTAAAGTAGTGGTTCTCAGCCTTCCTAACACTGCAACCCTTTAGTGCAGTTCCTCATGTTGTCATGGTACCCAAGCATAAAATATTGTTGTAAATAGATACTCATGTTTTCCAGTAGCCTTAGGTGACTCCTGTGAAAGGGTAGCTCAACACCCACAACAGGTCATGACCTACAGTTAGAAAAACACTGCTCTAATACTTTGTACCTCTCAACAGTTCATGACCCACAGGTTAAGAAACACTGTTCTAAAGGTTTGTACCCCCATTTACTCTGAGTGCTCCAGCCCAGTAAATATTGGTCTGTGTCCTTGTGAGCTGTATCATGTCAATGCTCTTGAATCCCAGCAAGCCAGTCTCTATACAGTTCCAGTTTCTGAAAGAGTGAGCAATAGGTAAGTATATGAGCCTCTCCATGTGTGTTCAACAGTGCCTTTGGGAGGAGGACACATTTTGAGGCTCAGAAATGTCTCTTATTTCACAACATATAACTTCCTGTGCTGTTGCCATATATACTTTATGATAGTTCTTGATGAAGAATAATGCAAGACATGTCTATGTTCATTTCAGAACATGAGTAGACAAATATGTCACTAAGGAAAACAGTAAATGCGTTAATGAAGAAGTAGATGTGCATATACGGCAGTAAGCATTTAATATAGGTAGGATTGTTATGCAGTCGACTGTCCTATAAACTGGAGGAGTCCTCAAACATGGAGAGAATAAGCAAGAGAGAACACTTAGCATGTATAACTTAGAACAATGTGAGACAGAGAAGCCTGTGTTCAGATTTCTGAGCCTTTGTGCCTCCTTCCCAATGTTTTATTCTAAAACCTACATCTCACAACAAACAACCCATGAAATAAACTTGAAACAAATGAGTGATTTTTCAACCTAGAAGACATCTCCTTTCCATAACTAATTTTAGTAATTATAGAATATTTATGATTGAAGGCTGATCATCTCATGCCAATCCATTTCTAAAATTTCTCTATCCATTATACCACTTGGATATGAAAAATATTCAGAGTAAGTTCACACCTTGAAGAAAATGTATTCTGGCATTGAAATGATGCCCACATTCACAAATGAGCTAATCTTGAGACTTTATAACTTCTATGTAACCTGTGTGGATGCAATGAAAAATTCATTATTGTTTTTTTGTTTTTCTGCCCCCTCCTGTGAAGAGGTGTATGACCATCGTTACTGCTTCTAGCCATTTTTCAGAAAATATTGAGATTTCTTTCAGGGAGTGAATGATTAAATGAATAAAATGAGAGTAATTAGGAAGCCAAATCAACATATGGAAACAATCTCTAATGTTTCTCCACAAGATGTGCTCAATTATTATTTCATAATATGCCTCATCCTAATTGCCTCATTTGTGGCTCCAAGATTAGAATGAGACAAAATAGTTGCCTCTTTGGGTTTCCCAGGAAGCAGGTAAAAAACAGGGAGTTGTGTGAGATTACTAAAGGAATGTTATAGGAGAAATCAGGAAGAGAGAACAAAATGTAAAATAGGTTACAGGAACTACACAAGCAGGAAATTTTAGATAGCATATCAGCCTTCATACACTGAAATGACAAAATCTGTATACCCAAACCTACAACTATATCACAGAGTTTCACAACTCCAAAGAGTGTGAGACACTCTCTACGGGATTTTAAATTCCCAGGTGTTTCTGGACCCTGGTGCATTTAGACACAGTAATTCCAGAAATTGGGAAGCAGAGGGGCCTCTAAGCAGTTTGCAAGTATGATTGCCTAAGAATGTCACTAAGAAGTATGCTTTAGTCGCAAAACTTGAGGTGATCTGGGAAACACCAACAGCACTTGCTATATTTAACACGAGTGTGGGGGGGGGGCAAAGCCAGCACCTACTGGACCACTGAGCAAAAAGAATATCCAGACTCACGCCACAATACACAAGTAATGGCAACTCCCTGACCTTTGACTTGGTAAATGGAGTCCCAGCAACATCTACCACCTGTGCTTATTCGGAGACAGACAGAAAATAAATACAAATGTAATACTCTGTCTTCTACATGAGGATTCCATAAATGCTAACTGTCAGCATCCTCAATTGGTATTTGAATATCTTAACATTTCTTGAATGACTAAAGTAATCCCAGAAACCAGAAGGTAGAGGGGCCTCTAAGCTTCCTTGTTCTATTCTGATCCAGAATAATCATCCCTCCTATGCACTATTAAAATTTCAGGAAGTACAGCATCTGCCTTCCTCTATTTGTCCCTCCTCTTTTCACATCTTTTCAATCATTATGTTTAGGCTCCACCTAGCCTGGATTAGAAGGCAGTGAACTCATTTCTGCAGCCAGAAAGGGATGGGATCCCAAGCTAATAAATACAGTCAGGTTCTTGCTTTTGCTCTTGCTCTTGCTCTTGCTCTTGCTCTTGCTCTTGCTCTTGCTCTTGCTCTTGCTGTTCTGTTTTTTGCTTTTGTTTGTTTGTTTGTTTGTTTTGGTTGGGTGGGTGCGTGGGTTTGGGGGGGTTTTGCTTTTTTTTTTTTCTTGCCTCCAAGAATGGCCAACTTTAAAAGTTCTACCAGAGACAAATATCAATACATGTTTTTTAATTAGATATTTTCTTTATATACATTTCAAATGCTATCCCAAAAGTTCCCTATACCCTCCCTCTGCCCTGCTCCCCTACCAACCCACTCCCACTTCTTGGCCCTGGTATTTCCCTGTACTGGGGCATATAAAGTTTGCAATATGAAGGGGCCTCTCTTCCCAGTGATGGCCAACTAGGCCATCTTCTGCAACATATGCAGCTAGAGATACGAGCTCTGGGGGTACTGGTTACTTAATATTGTTGTTCCACCTATAGGGTTGCAGACCCCTTCAGTTCCTTGGGTACTTTTTCTAGCTCCTCCATTGGGGGCCCTGTGTTCCATCCAATAGATGACTATGAGCATCCACTTCTGTATTTGCCAGGCACTGGCATAGCCTCATTCGAGACAGGGTCCCTTCAGCAAAATCTTTCTGGCACTGTGCAATAATGTCTGGGTTTGGTGGCTGATTATGGAATGGATCCCCAGGTGGGGTAGTCTCTGGATAGTCCATCCTGAAATTCTTGGACAAATGGATGTATCTGGAGGATATCATCCTTAGTGAGATAACCCAATCACAAAAGAAGTCATTAGATATGCACTCACTGATAAGTGGCTATTAACCCAGAAACATAGAACACCCAAGATACAATTCGCAAAACACAAGAAAATCAAGAAGAGGGAAGACCAATGGGTGGATACTTCACTCCTCCTTAGATTAGGAACAAAATATCAATACATGTTTCTTGCAGCAGCGATCAGACTTTGTTAATAGGTAGCAGTGATGAGATAGCAAAACAGAACTTCTGAGACTCCAAAGCTGTAGAACCTAGGACAGCTAAGGACACAGCAGCAGACACTGAGCATGGCCTCCTGTGTCACAAAGACAGTACAGCAATGTGTTTCCAAGAGGAAACTTCCCTTTAAGGTTTCAAGTACTTACACAACCAAAGCTTGTGTTCTTAAGGCACATGAAAGATGTATTGCTGCCTGTGACCCTGACCAAGACCCTCAGGGATAGGGATAAGGAGGCACAGAGTCAATGGGCGACAATGAATGGAAAGAGCCCTGCTTGGCATCTAAACCCTTCTAACATGGAGATCACAATATCATCCTGATGGTTTGCTGGCCTCCAATTCTCATAATAGCAGGCCCAGTTTGAACTTCCAGTGAGGGAGGCTCATGGCCCCATTTTCAGTGATAACGATAACGTCCACACCTATATCTACCAGTGCTTTTACAAGATTCCCATCTAGGTGTACAGTCATCATGAATGTGGAAACATGTGGAGAGTCAATATACACTAGGCTTGGAATAGTCCCCTCTTATTGATGGGGCTGAAGAATGCCCCTTGTGGAGTTTAACTCATCTCCAAATTTATCAGAGTTATGAGACCTGCAGTCTCATGCCCAGCAAAAGCCTTTATTGCATTGAGGGCACGTTGTTCTTGGCCTAGCAATAGGGCAGTCCCTATGGAGATGTCCTGTCTTTACACAGCTCCGGCGGGAATGATCAGGCAAGACTTCCTGTGAGAGTCTGTTGTTGGACCTTTGCCTGTCAGCAAACAGGGCATCGAGAAAGGCAGTCAGGGCCACTAGAGAGCCTATGCTGGAGTCAAGGTCTCTGGTGGCTGCTACCCATTTATGAAGATCATCATTATGGACTGCTGCCACCACATTGCAGTTATGTCAGGGGAAATAATAACAAATACCACTGACCAGCAGGCTTCTTGAACTACCTCAGGTGGCCTGGCCAGCCATGCACTGGAGGGCAATGGCTGACCTGTTTTTATGTCTGACTCAAAGCTCCAAAATCTCTCCACCCATCTCTCTACGTTCCCACTGACCCCATGCTTCAATCCCACCACCCATCCCCATGACCTTTGTGCTGTGCCTCAGGCAAACCCACACTTTGCAACCTTACCTTTCTTTCTTGAACCCAGATGAGCCGCTACATGAAGGAAAACCCAACACAAACTTAAAATTCAAACTTGTAAGCCTTATTAGATCTAAATCCTTCAGTGGTGAATCCTGAAGGAACCGCCTTTGAAACCATGAGACACTTGTAGCTACATCTGGTCTTCATGCTATCCCTATCCACAAAAATCTCTAACTCTCTCCTACTCCTTCTCTTCCTCTGTCCAACCCGGAAGTCCCGCCTACTTGCCCAGTGTATGGCTCCTTTATTCATAGGGGACTTGATTCACAAGAATAGCACCAAGCCCATCCATAACATGGTTGGGAGCATTAAGATCCTCCCACATCAACTGTTTAACAAGGATGTCTCAAGTGGGTCAACCCTTCTCTCCACTGCCTCAGTAGCCCTTGTAAGGAAGTCTGTAAAGGACTTGCCTGATTGTTATACAAGGTTAGAGAAGTAGACAGAGGGATCTCTGGAAGTTCAGGCCTAAGGGCCTTGAAAGACAGATCATCCACCTGGTTGAAGTAGGCATGCTGGCTGATGGTAGCTTGGGCAACTGAGTTAATATATGCCCAGTGGCTGGTCAGAATATCTAGGGTGATATTCTGATTCTCAGTCAGGTTCTGATATGCTTACCGCAAGTTTAAAAACAGGGTGGGCTCCAGAACTGTTTTAAGAAGATTGTACCAGTAATAATAGGTTTGTAAGTACATGACCCACTGTCTTGAGACCTGTTCAAAGTAGGGAGAGTCCAGCCCCAATTCATTGGCCTCCTTTCTAATTAAAGTGAGGTTAGCCAGAGGTGTAGGAAACCAAGGGCAGTTGCCACATCAGGGCTGAGGTTGACAGGATAACCCTGGGGTCGAAACCTATGTGCAAAGGTAGGCAGCTGCATGGCAGGGGGTTATGCAAGTCCAACCACAAGAGGCTATAAGTGTTGGGGAGGTGGGGCAGTAGCCTTGGCACTGAGAAGGTAAGAGGAGACACAAAGGTAAACTAAGAAGAATGGGAAAAAGCAAGAAAAGATGAAAGTGTGTGTCAGAGTCAGGTGCCTTGTGCTTCGTGGGGGACTTCCGTGAATCATTAGCCCATGACCCACTTGGTGTCTCGTGTTGAGGAAGGCCCTTGGGGTTGGGAGTGAGGGACAATTCTTGGTTCTGTCTCCTGGATGGTCAGTTCTTATATGAAGATGCTGGGCAAACCGAAAGCAAAACAGAACTTACCTCCCTACCCAGACAAAGGACATAAAGGAATAAGAGGGAGGCTTCCACATTTACCTCTGGGGTGGGTAGCAAAGCACATGGATCATGAAGGGACCAACTTAATAAGAAAATGCTGAAGGAAGTAGTAAGGAAAAAGATCTCAGTCGGAGGAATTTGAAGATGAAAACTGTAATCAAAAATTAAGTTCAGATCCAAGAGAGATCAATGCCCATGTCTGTGCTTACATAGGTAGAGAGCCCCATGCTGGTCACTAGATGTTCTTTGCAACCCTAACAAAGACTCTTGGGGCTGGGGTAAGAATGTGCACATTCAACAACACGGATTCCTGGGAGTCAGGCAAGTGGCAAAAGCACTCACTGCAAAAACTGAGCAAACCTTTATACACCCTTCTCAGAATCTAACTGGCTCTCAAATAGCCAGATGAGTTGTCTCTTTCTCATTACTCAGTTCATCAACAGATCCAGCATCAATCATCTCTAGCCATGAGGGCAGGTTCAAGGTTGGCTCATGTGCCAGCATTGTGACTGGGTCTGCTTGTCGAAGTTCCTACTACACCGTGCATTTGGTCCCTGGTGCATGGGTGTAGCATTCATTTTGTCATTAAGAAAGCTAAAATGTCTCTGGGAACTTAAGAAAAACCAAAAAAATGAAACAAAACCCTTCTTGACATTTCTCTCCAGGCTGCTAATTATAGGAGAGTCCAATCTTTAATTATAGATATATCTTCAATTATGGATATGTCTAGTGCACTAAATGCATGGCATCTGCTTTTGTAAGACAAGAGTTCTCCAGTCCAGCAGTGTGGAGAACCTGGAGAGCAGAGAATACTCTCTCTTGTTGCTGTCCTCCAGGTGCCTCCAAACAAGTATTTAGAGATGAAGGTAATGGTGATTAAAGTATTCTTCTCATTAGACAGATTTTTTTCTATGAAGAAATAATATTATTTGGTCCATTTTTCTCCCATTCAACTGATTACTTATCATTTACCTTAAAATTTTGCACGTTTTTGAAAGTTACACTTTAGAGGCATGTCAGCTAGAAATTTGTTGTGTTCAACATGATATCTTAACATTGCCTTCTTGGCTATTTTTGTTTCTTTTTCTTTTACTTTCTCCTCTAAGATTAATTTATCCTGTCTCCTCCTCTTTCTCTTCCTCCTCCTCCTCCTCCTCCTCCACTACTACTTCCTCTTCTCCTCCCTTTTGAGACAGGATCTTATTAATATCCTTGATTGGCTTTGAATTTCCTATGTTGACCAAATCAGTCTCTGCCTCCACAATGCTGGAATCAAAGTGTACAGCACCATACCCAGCTTACCCTAAGTCTTGAAAGACAAGTAACAGAAGTTGAAGTCAATCTCACAGGCCACACAGGCCTACATGACAACAACCTTTAAATGTGACAAAGCATTAAATGAATAATTTAATGGGAACATAAAGCCATAACCACTCTGTAGATTACTGGATGCTCTACAAAGGGACAGTATGGAAATCACTTTTCATTTCACCAGATTTGGCTCTGCACCTGACCTCCCACAAAAATTACAGAAAGCATTGTAGAATTCTTACAATGGATCCTTCTATCTGTGGCCCTTGGTGACCAGAAGCATTGATGAAAATAATTTGAATATTTGAACTTGTAGTTCCTATGTTCTTATTTTGTTTTTGGCTTTTTTAAATCTCATAGAAAAGTCTAGAAAAAGAAATTTGTGTCTCCATCAAAATTCTTAGGTTGAAATTTACCTGCTGTGCTGGGGCTTTGGGGGAGTGATTAATAGAGAGCCAAACCCTCATTAGTGAGACATTCCCCTTATGAAAGAGGCCTAGGGGAGGTTGTACATCTCTTGAAGTATATAGAAGTTGTCACATTTAAAACTGGCCTAATCTAACACCGAATCATCAGGTCTTCAGGCACATCCTCCAAAACTGTGAGAGATGATGTTTGTTTGTTTATTTGTTTTTTTGTTTGTTTGTTTTAAAGCAGTAATAATTAGAGACAATTTTGATATAGCAGGCCATACAGATTAAGAGCCAGAGCTCGGTTTGAGACATTATCCTGTGAATCATCAGGCTTGTGCATTAGCATTCTAGCTTGTTACTGTGGTATTTGTGTAATCGTTCACAGTGTGAATGCTCTGTACATGTTTTTTTACACGGATGAAGCTTTCATTTTTAGAGCTTCACTTATGGGCACACATTTTATGTTCAGTTGCATGCCAGGAAGTACAGTGCTGTAATAAACAACTTTATGCACATAGCTTTAAAAACCCGAGGGTTTTATTTTTACAGTAGAGATTCAGTGAATGAGACTTCAGGAACAAAGCCTCTATACAATGGCATGCTTTAACAGCTGTTCACAATTACACTCAAACAGTTTTGTAGCAATTTGAATATTCATCAGCAATGTAATAAGCATTCTCTTACCCAACTCCTGCCAAAAAAAAAGAGTGGGGTCTTCTTTATTTTTGTGTATTTAGTTTTAAACACATAAATAAAGGGAATAATTTATACAACTCCCAAACAACTATGCCTCAGTTTTCTGAAACATGAGTACTCTGTTAGACTTGTGAACTTGTGTTTTAACTCACTTTACTGATGTACCATTTTTTATAAAGGGAAATCATAGCTTTTCTGGTGTGCAATTCTATGACCCCTGTAAAATGTCCATCTTTGTATGATCATCAATACCATAATGGTGCCAATTGTTCCATCATGCAACCAGGTTCCCTCATGCCCCTTCACAATCATTCTCTTCAAATGCAGTTGCTGGAACACATGGTGTATTTTTTCCCTATATACTTTGTTGTTATTCAGAATGCTGTAAGATGCATTGGTATAGCATATGACCTTCTCAGTCAAACTGCCAAAATTAATATAATGCACTTGAGATCCATACATATCTGTCTTAGTCAGAGTTTCTATTCCTGCACAAACATCATGACCAAGAAGCAAGTTGGGGAGGAAAGGGTTTATTCGGCTTACACTGCCATACTGCTGTTTATCACCAAAGGAAGTCAGGACTGGAACTCAAGCAGGTCAGGGAGCAGGAGCTGATGCAGAGGCCATGGAGGGATGTTCTTTACTGGCTTGCCTCCCCTGGCTTGCTCAGCCTACTCTCTTATAGAACTCAAGACTACCAGCCCAGGGATGGTCCCACCCACAAGGGGCCTTTCCCCCTTGATCACTAATTGAGAAAATGCCTTACAGTTGGATCTCATGAAGGCATTTTCTCAACTGAAGCTCCTTTCTCTGTGATAACTCCAGCTGTGTCAAGTTGACACAAAAATAGCCAGTACACATATCAGTATGTGACTAAGTGGTCTGTTCCATTCCATTGCTGAATTGTATTTGGTTACATACATGTTCCAGATTTTTTGTCTATTTATTCTCAACTGGAAATTTGGTGTAACTGCAAATTATTAGCAATAAGCATTGATAAATACTTATTTGTGTGAACCTAACTTCTACGTAAAAGAAGAATTATTGTATCATATATCAAGTGTACATTTAACTTTATAAAAAACTACAAATCTTGTTTTAAGAGTGACTATAAATTTTTTATTGAATCTAATGATGTAAGAAGAGTTTCAGTATCTATGGGTCCTTGTCAGCACTTGCTACTAAGTGTTACTTTAGCCCCCTAACTAGTTTGCAGTAGGATCTTGTCAGACTGGAAGCATCACTCAGCGATGAAGAGGATGCTTGGCATATAATCAGCTCTAGGTTTAAAAAGCTGTGACTGATTGATGGAATTAATATCAGACCATTTAAAACTATCTAAAGTTCCCGATTATGTACTGTTAGGAATTGTCATTCAAATATATTCCAGACATATTTTCTACTCTGATTAGTAATGCGAGGGCCATAACATTCTGTGTTTTGAATGTTTCATATTTAAATATTCCCATTGAGTTGCATTTTGATAACTTTATTATTCATTCACAAACATTTATAAAACGAACTTTGACAGCATCAGATCACCTGTTCTTCACCAGCCACTGTTTTGAACACTTTTTATGAGTTATATCTAGTATTCAAAACAGCATTATGAGACAAATGATGTTATCTATACTCATATCTAAAAAAATAAATAAAAGAATCATTTCTGGTCTTCAAAACAGCATTATTAGGTAAATGATAGTATCTATACTCTTACATAAGAAGTAAAATCTCAAAGAAGTAAATAACTCACTCAACATCAAGAATAATGGAGGAAGAAAATGGGATTTTAACTCAAGTCACACAGCACCAAACAGGAATCATTATAATCTACTTCAGATTGTTCTCAATTATGTTCACTAGAGAAGTGGAATTTGCCTTCAATGGATAAGTGACACAATTTAAATAACGAAAGGAAGAAATGTGTTCAAAGCATTGAGTTCTGTTATTACATCTTTTTTTTAAGTTAATGAAAGAGTTTCAAATTATTACTCAATAGATTAACAGCAAGTTCATGATTTAGCTTTGCATGAAGTGTTGAAGACTAATTGATATAGGTGCATAAACAGAAACAGCATAAATCTTAATGATCCAACACAGGATAAAAAGGGTTTTGAAGTTTGTAGTAGTAACTTTTCTTCAGATGATGTTATTGTCATCTCAGAGGCTTATCACTGAATAAATTCACCCTTTCTAGTTGTTTATGAAGCCTGGCTGGCTGGTTCAACTCAGCTGCTCTGATTCCAACTACTCTCCTAGCTGACTTATCCAATCTGGCTTCTCTAGGCTTCCCACTGAATTGTTCTGCTTGGCCTCAAGCTAACTCTGGTAATTTGTTCTAATCATCTAGATTCTTCTCATTCTCTGGCTTCAACTGCCCCTGCTGACCTGCTCTGAACTGCAGGAATTCATGAATGAGCTCAACTCCAGTGCACTGCACTCACTGCACTGACTCACAATTGCCTCTGCGTTGCTTTTTTAAGTCATCCCTCTTTTTTTTTTTCCTCATGAGAGCTGAGCATATCTTATCTCAGACTCATTCTGTCAAATCTTTCTCTGATTCATCACTTTGTTTGCTCTTCAATTAGATGTTAACTTTCAAACAATGGCTGCTTCATTCTACAAACTAGCTTTGCCTTCATTGTCTGGGATGAATGTTGTGTGCTAAGGGCATGTCTGTGTCTCTAATCCAGCCAGATAATACTATAATACAGAGTGTGCTTGCATTCCAGCCAAACCACACAGACGTAGAAGGTCTGTGGATGTGATCCCTTGCCAGAGCAGCCATGTTGCTGGATTAAAATTCCTTTACAGAAGTTTGTTTTCTTTTGAAAAGAAAAGATATTCTTTCCAAATATTCAGTTAACAATACTGACAGTATTTTTTTTAATTCCCTTGTCTTTTCTTTCAAATCTTAGACCTTCTTCTTGAAAGCTGGTAAATCCATGATATGGTGTCAGTTTTAACTCACTCATGAACATATTGAGTAGAGTCACATAATTGTACACTTAGCCAAGCAGAATAGGAATTAGACACTGATAGTATATCAATGCTGGCCATCCAAGCATTTCACACTGGAAGGAATTAAGGAGATTCCAGTAAAACAATGGACAAATCCATAAAGAGTTTACATTTGCTGAGCTATCGATACTTTTTGAGACACTGTTATGAAGATCAACTTCAACTGAACAGTGATATACACTAAGGATATAAATAAAAGTGATGTCAAATAGGGAAACTTTATTGGCCTTTAAAGCAGATTTGTGACAGCAGAACTGATATGAGCATAATCCATTATCTACAATCTTCCACTCAATAACTATTCATTATACTTGTGACCTAAATTTCATACTTCTTAGCTCAATTAAAATTATCTTCACTTGTGAAGTGCAATGAGACTCATGCCCCTAATCCAAAACTTTAATAATAATTTAAAACAACTTTGTTCTTTTAAAAGCTGTTCACCTTCATGGCCTTTCAAGATCAGTGTATAATGTATCATTATGTTCAGATTGTGATTATCATCATAATAGAAACCACAGCAGAATCTCCAAAGGCCTTTAGTAAATCTGCTTACTTCAGATGGAGTATTAAAAAAAACTCTTAGTGCCAAGACATCTCCTTAAAGTCATTTCCATATCCATGTAAATCTTCTCATTTGTGTCCACTGATATGTGTCTTGAAAGGCAAAGTCAGCAAATGTTACAAATTATTGTTGGAGAATTACAGTGCAGATACAGATAAAATGATGGGGAAGAGGATAGAGCTATTATAAAAGACAAATTTTATATAAGGTAACAGAAAACATATCCACCATGGGGAAAATGTAGAAAGGTTTCAAAGTAACTGAATTTGTGTTGGGTTTTTGTGTTGGTTAGTCTTGGTCAACTTAACACAAATCAGAGTCATCTACAAGGCAGAACCTTTGTCGAAAATCTGGCTCAATTAAATTTGACTGTAGAGTTTATGACACATTTTCTTAACGGATGATTTATGTAGGAGATTCCAGTCCACTCTGCATAAGGCCAGACCTGTGAAGATGATCTTGAGTTATATAAGAAAACAGACTGAGGAAACCATGGGAAAAAAAAGTCAGTGAACAGTGTTCCTTCATTCCTCCTCTTCTGTTCCTGGCTCCAGTCTCCTGCCATATTTCTATACAAATTTCCCTCAGGACTATGATATGGAAATATAAAACAAAATATCCCCTTCTTCATCCATAGCAAAAGAAACCTTAGAAATTTTTCTAACTTTTTTTTCCACATATAAAATATTTCTCCAGACAGACAAGTAAGAGATGACTCTGTCTTTATTTACCACAAGAAGTGCAGAGTCAAAGATGCAGATAGTGTTTTCATAATTTGGACTCTCTCATACAAAAAAAAGTGACCCTCTTGAAACTAGGATGTCTTTTTCAGAAAGAAGGAAGGAGAAAATGGAAAGAAAAAGACTCAGTGAATTTCCAGGCTAAGGAAGTGATCAAAATGAAGATTTTATAGTGAATTAAATTTGCATTAAGCTGGATCAATTTAAATATATTAATACAAGAAAACTTAAAATTGTCAGTAAAAGATACAGAAAAAATCAGAACTGAATATGAAATTCTTATTATGGTGGGGATATTTAATAAACTGAGATATATAATAAATATTATTACATGTCAAAGTAACCTTAACAAACCACCTTGTTTTTGAAGAACATCATGAAATTAAGCACCTAAAAACAACTATTATGTTTTTGAGAATCAATGTTCCTGAAAAGAAGTATACAGTTGCTCATTCAACTCACATACATAAACTGCTAATATTTAATATATTTCATAGGGCATTCATTTTTCTAGATACAGAAAATTAAAGCATATAAAGGAATATTTCTTACCCCTATATTTTATAATCAAGACTAAGTTTATACAAGATTAATAGTAAATGATTAATTATAAATTCCTATGATATATGTGAAAATAACTCAGCAAAAGTGAAGAAAATATTGAAAAATAAATGTATCCTGGAATATGATATATCTAACAGATTCAGTAACGAGTAGGTTGATTATCACTTCTCGGCTCGGAAATAAACTCCCTACCCAGTTTCCCTTCAAGCACAATATGCTTCAAACACTTGGAGTGGACACTAAAAAATGCCCTTCCCAGACTGAACCTGCTATGTTAGTGATTGCAGCTCTTGACTCGCCATCACTGAGTCTCAGTCATTCAAGTCACAATGCATACAGTATTTTCCTCCTTCTTCTTAAGATACTTTCCCTCTAGATATCCCCAGTGGTCTTTTCCTTATCTTCCTCAAGTCTCCTCTTAACAGTGATAATATGGCATTTCCTAACCAGTCCGCGATAAACGATGCATTCCCAGAGGCCAATGCATCCAATTCCTCCTAGTACTTCTATTTTCTGACTGAAAATTTGGTAGGGCATTTTTCATTGTTGCCACAAAAATTACTGACATACACGAGTAATAGAGAAAATATTTACTTTGGACTTTGGTGGGTGTCCCAGTGACAATGTTGGTGATCTATGGGAGGACAAACTCTTTAACACATGAATATGTCAGGGTCCCAGTAATCTTTAAGAGAATATCACCAATGACTGAAGAATGTTTTGCAAGGTCCCAGCTCCTAAAGTTTTCATTGCCTTCTATGTGTGCCACTCTTGAGGATCAAGTTCTTAACCTAGGGATTTGGGTGGCCTCTAATGTCCAAACTATAATCAGAGGTATTTCCAATATATTATATATACATATTTTTCTATCCTCACTGTTCTCTGTCTCTTGTGGCTGGAGTGTAAGCCTCAATGTTCAAGGGAATTCTATTCTTCAACTCCTACAAATCTTATCTTTCCATCACTATTCTTTGTTATAGAAATAATTATAATACTTAAACCAAAGATGAG
This sequence comes from Mus caroli, assembly GCF_978045245.1. Taxonomy (NCBI): domain Eukaryota; kingdom Metazoa; phylum Chordata; class Mammalia; order Rodentia; family Muridae; genus Mus; species Mus caroli. The sequence continues at coordinate 8,922,418 of NW_028227275.1, read as the reverse complement.
ACAACCAGGACTCACTGAAATAACAGAAGTAGAAAATAATCAAGCTCAGATAAAAATTCTAATCTTTGTGGGTCTAGAAGTAGACAATCTAAATATAAACTTGTGCTTGAATTTTGCTACAAAGTAAATTACAGAATTAAAAAACATATTAATAAGATCTTTCATTTCAAAATTTTTCTTTATCATCATTTTCTCTAAGTCAAAGATTTTTTAGATACCTCATGCAAATGATCACTTTTCTGTCTGCTTCACCACTTTTTAAATAGATATTTTCTTTATTTATATTTCAAATGATATCCCCTTTCCTGGTTTTCCCTTTATCCCATCCCTTCTCCCCCTGCCCACCAACCCACACACTCCCGCTTCCCTTTCCCATTCCCCAACACTGGGGCATCAAGCCTTTTCAGGACCAAGAACATCTTTCCCCACTGATGTCCAACGGGGCCATCTTCTGCTACATATGCAGCTAGAGCCATGGGTCCCTCCACATGTAATCTTTTGTTGGTAGTTTAGTCCCTGGGAGATCTGGAGGTATTGTTCATTTTGTTGTTCCTCCTAAGGGACTGCAAGCTCTTTCAGCTCCTTTTAGTCTTTTTCTAGCTCTTCTGTTGGTGACCTTGTGCTCAGTTCAATGGTTGGCTGAGAGCATCCACCTCTGTATTTGTCAGGTACTGGCAGAGCCTCTCAGGAGACAGCTATATCAGGCTCCTGTCAGCAAGCACTTCTTGGCATCAACAATAGTGTCTGGGTTTGGTGACTGTATATGGAATGGGTCCCCTAGGTAGGGCAGTCTCTGGATGGCCTTTCCTTCAGTCTCTGCTCCACTCTTTGTCTCTGTATCTCTTCCCATGGATATTTTGTTCCCCCTTCTAAGAAGGACCGAAGTATCGAAATTTTGGTCTTCCTTCTTCTTGAGCTTCATTTGGTCTATGAATTGTATCTTGGGTATTCTGAGCTTCTGGGCTAATAGCCACTTATCAGTGATTATATACCATGTGTGTTCTTTTGTGATTGGGTTACCTCATTCAGGGCGATATTTTCTAGGTCCATCCATTTGCCTAAGAATTTCATGAATTCATTTTTGTTTTTTTATTAGATATTTTCTTTATTTGCATTTCAAATGTTATCCCCTTTCCTGGTTTCCCCTCCAGAAACCCTCTACCCTCACCCCCTATCCCTGCTCACCAACCCACCCACTCTTGCTTCCTGACCCTGGCATTGCCCTGTACAGGGGCATATAACCTTCACAGGACCAAGGGCCTCTCCTCCCATTGGTAACCAACTAGGCTATCCTCTGCTACATATGCAGCTAGAGCCATGAGTCCCATCATGTGTTTTCTTTAGTTGGTGGTTTAGTAGCAGGGAGCTCTAGCTCACATTGTTGTTCCTCCTATGGGGATGCAAATCCTTTCAGCTCCTTAGGCACTTTTTCTAGCTCCTTCATTGGGAACCCTGTGCTCCATCCAATGGATGGCTGTGAGCATTCTCTTCTGTAAGTGTTAAGTCCTGGCAGAGCCTCTCAGGAGACAGCTATATCAGGCTCCTGTCAGCAAGCTTTTGTTGGCATCCACAATAGTGTCTTGGTTTGGTGGTTGTATATGGGATGCATTCCCAGGTTGATCAGTTTCTGGATGGTCATTCCTTCAGTCTCTGCTCCACACTTTGTCTCTGTAACTCCTTCCATAGGTATTTTGTTCCCCCTTTTAAGAAGGATCGAAGTATCCACACTTTGAGTCTTCCTTCTTCTTGGTTTTCATGTGTTTTGCAGAATTCATTGTTTTTAATAGCTGAGTAGTATTCCATTGTGTAAATGTACCACAACTTCAGAAAAGTGGCCGGATATAAAATTAACTCAAACAAATCAGTAGCCTTCCTACATTCAAATGATAAACAGACTGAGGAAGAAATAGGGAACTGACACTCCTCACAATAGTCACAAACAATATAAAGTATCTTGAAGTGACTCTAACCAAACAAGCGAAAGATCTGTATGAAAAGAACTTCAAGTCTCTGAAGAAATAAATAGAAGAAGATCTCAAAAGATGGAAAGATGTCCCATGCTCCTGGATTGGCAGGATTATTAGAGTAAAAATGGCCATCTTGCCAAAGGCAATCTCCATTAAAATGCCAACTCAACTCTTCATAGAGTTAGAAAGAGCAATTCTCAAATTCATCTGCTTCACCATTTGTATCTGTATTCTGCACCAGTTCTTGACAAGTGCCAGGTATACTGCCATTCTGAGGGGAAAATATGCTCAGAGGGTAGACTCCAAGAGCATCTTTCTCTCCAGTGAACAGCTTCTTAATTCTAAATTCAGCCCCTTGGCCAAATCACTTCATGAAACAAAAACTAAACACAAAAATTTAGCTTGGAAGTTACAGCAATGATCACAGATGTAGGCTTGCATGATCCCAAACAAAAGATGCTATGAAGTAGGCCTGAGGCATTTTTCAGATGAGAGACTAAAAAACACACAAACCCAGAGAGCTGTAGATATCTAACACCTCCACTCTGCCTGTCTGCAAGAGTCAAATATTTGGCTGGTGATTGTTGGATGAATGCATACATACACATGAGTATGCGTGAATATATTACATGCACAAAAACGTTGAAAAGCCATAACCAATTCTGCCGGGTAGTCCAAAAGAGACACCAGATAAAGAGAAAGCAGAAAGTCTGTCTTGGCATAAAGTACAAACACAGGCTTTTCTCAAAGGGTTCCACACAGTCTTTGAAGTCACATAAAGCCAGGAAAGGCTTCCAAGGCTAGCTCAAATATGCACAAAAGCAAAAGAAAGGGGGAAATCAAAGAGGGAAGACAGAATTGCAGAGGGCAGCAATCTTAATCTGGAGCAGTCCTAAAAACCCAGTGCCTTAGGTTCCTAATACATACACAACAGTTTATCTGGACATTCTAGATGCATTGTCTCAGAAAAATGTTACAAGTAGAGGATTCATTTTCCTCAACAAAAGAATGGGAAGATTTATATATTATTTATAATAATGATAATAATAATAATTAAATTCATACCTCCATCATTAGAAAGCCCCTTCCCTTCAACCTTCTGTTGTCTTCTCAAGGAATAGCTTTTACTACCCCTTCTTCCTTACTGCAATTTCTGTTTGAGCCTTCCTAGCACTCATGGGAAGACATGGGGTTTCCCATTCCAGGAAAAAGCAGCCACACTTAGTGACCTGGAAAGTGAAAATGGTCCAGTCTGTTGTTCTCAGAGTGTTTGCTCTTTAGAAGCCCATAACATTTAAATATCATGATCTGTCCAACTCTCTCTCTGCCAGAACTGGGAATCCATTTAAATATGCAATTAAATTTTACTGTTATTTTATGACAGGAAACCCCACCAATACATTCTGAATTCTATGGCAATAAGGCAAAGGAGATATTTAATAGGCTTCAGAGTACATGAAAAACTCCGTGTTGGCAGCAGACTCCAACAGCAGCAGGTACAGCAATCAGGTAGTGAGATGTTTTCTATTACAATGCTGTATCTTTTCCTAGAATGAGTTAGTAAACCAGATTTGCCTGGAGCCCTTTGAAATGGAGGATGGCATGGAAAGAAGGGCTGGTGCGTGATCATAAATGAAGTAATCACACAATTTGTCAATGTTATAAAAAGGACATTGAGCTGGTGAGATGGCTCAGTAGGTAAGAGCACCCGACTGCTCTTCCGAAGGTCTGAAGTTCAAATCCCAGCAACCACATGGTGGCTCATAACCACCTGTAATGAGATCTGAGGCTCTCTTCTGGTGCATCTGGAGACAGCTACAGTGTACTTACATATAATAAATAAATAAATAAAATTAGAAAAAGGACATTGGAATTGATAGGACATTGAGTCAAAGAAGCAGAAACATCAAATTTCCTGAATGAACCTGGAATCTGGAGTTCATAGACTGTTTATAATTCATTTTCAAGGAGAGAATAGTTTTCCAGTCACACTGTTATAGCTGTCTCATATGAGGCTATGCCAGTGCCTGGCAAATAGAGAAGTGGATGCTCAGTCATTTAGAAGATGGAACATAGGTCCCCCAATGAAGAAGCTAGAGAAAGCACCCAAGGAGCTGAAGGGGTCTGCAACCCTATAGGTGGAACAACAATATGAACTAACCAGTACCCCCAGAGCTCGTGTTTCTAGCTGCATATGTAGCAGAAGATGGCCTAGTCGGCCATCATTGGGAAGAGAGGCCCATTGGTCATGCAAACTTTATATGCCCTAGTACAGGGGAATGACAGGGCCAAGAAGTGGGAGTGGGTGGGTAGGGGAGCAGGGTGGAGGGAGGGTATAGAGAACTTTCAGAATTGCATTTGAAATCTATATAAAAAACATCTAATAAAAAAACTTTCAGATTCCCCCTTAGCCATACTTATTTTTATCCCATGGTATGTTGTGGATTGATGTTTGTATGTTTTGCTCCCTCATGAGGGATGCCCCGATGAGGAGAAGATCACATACTCAGGGAGGTCAGGTAAATTCTTAATTGGTCAGATAAGGCTAGAGCCAGTGATTGGGCAGTGGAAGGAAAAGTTGGAGCTGAAAGTTTTAGGGAGGGGAAAGAAGAAGAAGATTAGATGAGACGGAGGACAAAGGGAGAAGAAGATGGAGGGAGACGGAGATGAAGACGAAGCAGACCCACGTGTCCTGGAGGAGCCACAAGTAGCTAGGGACTTCATAGATGGGCAGTAGAGCAGTGTAATGTACATTTGCCCAATGTAAATGTGCAGCTTGTATTTGTATCAGTTGAGTGTTGTGTTCTTTGTGCTGGCATTTTGGGGTTGGAGATTTGCCATTATACATCTGACTGGTATAGTGTAAGTCTCTAGTATTTTCATTTCACAGGGCTAAGGGAATCTGTATAAGCAGTACCTGGCTTTCTGCAGGCCAGCCACAAGGGGTGGATGGCCTGGGAGGTACAAGTGGCAGCTCCAGGCATTTCAGGAAAGATCGGTTCAGTCAACTCAGCTAGCAGAGGCAGAGCTAGCTTGGGAGCAGGTTTTTGACTGGAGTGGCTTGACAGCAGGTCGACCGTGGAAACTAGGGCAAGACTGCCAATGGGGACTGGCCATGGAGGTGGACAAGACCACCAAGGCCAGTGCATAGCTGGATTTAGTGTGGGTTTCCTTTTAAAACTACATGCTCTAAGGGTAACAATTGTTTTGATCTGCAGAAAATAATAGTTAACCATTTTGGAGCAAAATTAAATATAAATACCACTAAATCAAACCTTTTAACTTTATGCCTTAGTTACTTTTCTATTTCTGTGAGGAGACTTCATGACCAAATCAATTTATTTAAAAAACTTACTGGTGGTTTATAGTTTAGAGAGTTAGAATCTATGACAACTGTGGCAGGATGTGTGGCATCAGGCAGGCACGCATGTCACTGGGTAGGAGCTGAGAACTTACATCCTTTCCCACAACCAGGAGGCAGAAAAAGAGCTAACTAGCAACAAGTGAGTGATTCCAAATAACCACACGTAAGTCTCCCAGATCTGCCTAGAGAGGCAATGAGCCCATCCCTGACACCAGGCATAATCTAGACCAAGGTGTCAGGCTGTAGGGAGTCAGGTTCCAGAGGAAGAGGCAGAGTATAAAAGCAAAGCACACAGAGCCTGCTGCTGAGTGTCAAAGCACACCTAGGTCACCTGTCTCAGCGCTCTGAGCCCTCTTATCGATAAACTGCTGGGCTTCTCCTTGTGACTGTCCTCATTCTGGGATTCATTTTTTTTTAACACCTAGAAAGTGAAAAACAATCAAAGCCATAAAACCAAGATAAGGAAGGAAAGATACAGGACAATTCAGATAGAAGAAAAATGGAAATCATAAGATACAAAAGAATTTGAAAGTAGCAGTACACAAGGATTCTATATTACAGTCAAGGATACTGGAGTCCAGATAGAAGCATGCATGTGTCAATTTTGTATACAAATTCTCTGTGCTGGTATCCTAGCAACCATGAGGAACTGATTTTGATGCCTAGAATCTATGCAAAAATCTAGGGAGATGGTATTGCCTGTAATCTTAGCACCGAGGAGTTAGAAGCCAGCAGAACCCTGGGATGTGCTAGCCAGTCAACCTAGGCAAATAGACCAGTGTAAAGTCCATGACTCAAAAAGCCAGGTAAGTGCTCCTGACAAGTGACACCTAATGTTCACTTCTGGCTTCTACACACGCACATACACTCACACACACCACACACCACACACACACACACACACACACACACACACACACACACACTCTTCCTCTCTCTCTCTCTCTCTCTCTCTCTCTCTCTCTCTCTCTCTCTCTCTCTCTCTCTCTCTCTCTCTTTCACACACACACACACACACACACATAAAGTTAGACAATCACTGCTAGTTCTAATCTTATGAAGCCAGGATAGATAGGACTTGCCTTGATTTAGTATCTTGTGACCAGTCATTTTCCGTATTTGGACCACTGAATTCTCATCAGGTTTGAAAGGAGATCTATAGAAATCAATGAAGAGTTTTCAACTGTCTCAGGATCACAATCTTGAAAAATTAGAACACATGATTTGTGGCGTACTAGGATTGAGGAACCACATGTGGTAAAATGGAGTACTGGAATAATCAATATTTAATGCATTTTGGCTGAAAGAATGAGAATTAGGGAAGGGTAGAAAGATTAATGAAGTAAATTGAAAGAGAAATGTGATAGTAAAAAAAAAGTTGTGTTTTGTTTGTTTTTGTTGTTGTTGTTGTTTCTGTCCAGTGCATATTCTACATTATCAATCTCAGCAAATCTAATTTTTTGCTGAAGATAAAATCTCACCTGCAGTAGAAAATGTGGCTGTACTGGGTGAACAGAATCGCAGCTCCAGGAGCTGGCTTTGTAGCCTCTCAGGGGCATCTCTGCTACCTTGCTATAGTGTTGTCTTTGAGGAAGGAACAAAATCTAGAACATAGCCAAGCAGAGATGGTCATCGCTCTGCCACAAGACAGACATGGTTTGTTTGGACTAAATCTTAGGATTTTCATTATTTTTAGTGGAAATTCTAAAAAACACATGGACTTCCATAAACATGAGGAGAAGAATGCTACCTCAGCGTCTGCTACTAGCTCATCTATTAAAAACAATGACTTCATGAAATTAATAGGCAAATCAATTGAACTAGAAAATATCATCCTGAGTGAGGTAACCCAGTCACAAAAGAACACATATGGTATGCATTCACTGATAAGTGGATATTAGCCCAAAAGCTCAGAATACCCAAGACACAATTCACAGACTAAATGAAGCTCAAGAAGAAGGAAGACCAAAGTGTGAATTCTTCTCTCCTTCTTAGAAGGGGGAACAAAATACTCAAGGGAGTAAATACAAAGACAAAGTGTAGAGCAGAAACTGAAGGAAAGCCCACTGGACTGAGCTCAGGGTCCCCAATGGAAGAGTTAGAGAAAGGACTGAAGGAGCTGAAGGGGTTTGCAACCCATAGGAAGAACAACAATATCAACCAAACAGACCTCCCCAGAGCTCCCAGGGACTAAACCACCAACCAAAAATTACACATGGAGAGACCCATGACTCCAGCCTCATATGTAACAAAGAATGGCTCATGGGACATCAATGGGAAGAGAGGCCCTTGTTCCTGTGAAGGCTTGATGCTCCGGTGTAGAGGAATGCCAGGATGGGGAGGTAGGATTAGGTGAGTGGGTGGGGGCACCCTCATAGAAGCAGGGAAAGGGATGATGGAATAGTGGGTTTCTGGAGGGGAACCTGGGAAAGGGGATAACATTTAAATTGTAAATAAATAAAATATTTAATAAAATAAAAAGAAGTCAGTGTGAAGTTCCTCAGAGAGAGAGAGAGAGAAGAAGGGAGAGGGAGAGCAAGAGAGAGAAGAGGAGAGAGAAGGAGAGAGGCCTCTTGGGAAGGAATGTTGATATCATAGTTCAGTCTCCCCAAAAGTCCCTCCTGCAGATAATTTTTATAGTTACACAAACTAGCATTTATTCTCCCAAACCTATTGTGAGAAAAAAAATCTGTTTTCTCCTTTCCATGCATTTCCCTCTTTTTCTACCTATATTCATTCATTTCTTCTTTTCTTTATTTCTTTCTCTCCCCACCTGCTCTTCCTCCTCCTCCTCTTCATCTTATTCTTTACTACTTACATCCAAAACTCTTATATTCCTGAAAAGCATGGCGTTTTATAAGCTTCTGTTAGACACTTGTTGGTCTTTCTGTTTCTTCAGCATATTTCACTCTCAACAACACACCAAAGTCAAAAGAAAAATCCATGTTTCAGAGCAGAAATCATAATGTTTTGACATAAATCATAAATATGCAACCCCCCTGTGTTCGTGGCTTTTCTCACTGTTGTGACAAAATTCTTGACAGAAGGAGTGTAAGAAAGGGTTTATTGGGACTCATAATTATATAGAACAGTCCATCCCAGCAAAGAAGTCATGTAGGCAGGAGCGTGGGATAACTGCTCAATTTCCATCTACAGTGAGCAGAGGGAGAGAAGTGAGTGCTGCTGGTCGAATCATTTTCTCCATTGTATTTCCTCTGGAACCCCAGTCCATTGGATGGAGCCAAGCACATTTTACAGTAGGAATTTCCACCTCACTTAAGCCTTTCCAGAAACATTCTCAGAGATATGCCCAGAAATGTGTCTCCCAGGTGATTATAAATCATTTCAGGTTGACAGTCAAGATTAGCTATTACATCCCATGTCATCCCTGTTGGATTAAGATGATAATCTCATATTGAAAGTAAGCCAATCTATGACTTGATTTATTTTTAAGAATCTGGGAGGGGCTAAAACACTATTACAGCGTATAGACACGCCACAGAAGATAACAAGTAAACCATATATCTTGTTAAACAAGAGAATTTAGAGTCTTCAAAATAACTTATGATCTGTGTGGCTTATGAAAAGGGTGATATTTTTCTTGTGAATGCAAAAATCTATCTTATGGAGAAGGATAACTTCACCTCAAACCTCTGATCTCTGTGCTTGTTGTAACAAGTACACCAATCACATTACATTTATCTGAAATGAAAGGTGAAGATAGTTCCAATTACTGGAAAATGACCACTGAGATAAACATTTTTCTTCAACTTATAAAAAGACCTTAAATGAAGGAGGCCCAGAAGAAGACAAGGTCATTACTTAATTTGGGTTCAGTATAAAATTTCTAAGACAAGCACTAGAAGATATCACAGGAGGCACAGAAAATGGCTGTTGTACTTCATGAGAACCCAAATGAAGATCCCCAGAATCCACCTAAAAGTTGAACAGTATACTATAACATGATAATCCCAAAGTGGGAGAAGCAGAGACAGGTGGAATGCTGGATTTATGGCAACCAGCTTAATCAAAAGCTGATCCTGTGGTTCAGTGAAATAACCAGGCTCAAAAAATATGGTGTAAAGTAATAGAGGGATATACCCAAAGTTGATCACTATACTCTAAGTTCATGCTCTCATACATACACACACACACATACATACACACACACACACACACACACATACAGACACATATACACACATATACACACATACACACACACATACACACACACATAACCACACACACATACACACACACATACACACACATACACACACACATACACACACACATGCACACACACACATACACAGAGAGAGAGAGACCTCTAAGAAAATATAATGCCATGTTACCTGACAATAAAGCTTCATTGTGATGATGTGATTAAAATATAGCATACTGTACAAATAAAAATATAAATTTCATGAAGAAGTAGGGGAGAAAGAAATATTTCAAGTTCACTTCTCACAGGATAAATAACCTAGAAATGTTCCTTGAACTTTCCTGACCTGAGAGAGGGGTGCTGTTGAATGCAGAAATTATGAGTGTAGTAAACTCAGAACTGAAAACACATGGTGCTGGGAAATACTGAAAGACAGTAGCAGGGCTTGTCTCAAGATGCTCAGGGAGGAGAGAAAGAACCAGACTGCAGAAAGAGAACCTAGGAGAGGAGCGCCAGTAAGGCTAGAAGTCAAACGTGTTTCTTTTCTTTAATCAAAATCAACACTAGACGGGACACTAGACAGTTGAATGTGTCCCTAAGGTCCTAGTGACCCTGTGTTGTTTAGTCTATTAAAATAGAGTTAATTGGTTCCATTGCCAATTAAATGTCACTCAATGATAGTGACCTTCTCTCTATTTCCTGTTGGTTTTTAATATCCATCCTCATCAATTCTATCCAGGATGCACACAGGAGGTGTTCTGACTCTGAGAAAAACCTTTATGTTAATTATTTCATAGTAAATAATAAAAAATAGTAAATTGTCATACATCTCTTAGTGGTTTCTCATCCTGGTCACAAGCCCTGAGACTACGTATGAGAGGCAATGCTCATGAATGTCAGACCCTCTGCAAAAGAGGGATGGAGACGGAATCATGGATTTCTACTTGCAAAGGAGGAAGCAGACCACTCCATCTAAAAGGGTCTCCATGGAAACATAATTGACATGAATCCTAACTTGAATCATTTGACATAAAAGAATGTCTCTCTAAGTTAAAGTTGCAAATTTTAGTCCATAACTACTTTATACCACTTTAAAATTCTTCACGGACATACATTCTGTCTCACTCTAACCTTTTAAGATTGGTGTTTTCCCAGAAAACCATATGTAGCTAAGAAAAGAATAGATCCTTCCCTATGGAGTGACAGCAGTAAGAAAAACAGGTAGTTTACCAGTAAGGATACAGTAATCACAAAAAATAAAATGACTTAAATATTTTAAAATACCAATTTGTAATTCTGTGTCCACAGCTTGAAAATGTATCCTTTGAAATACATTAGCATTTGTTCTCCCTACCCCTCAAAAAATGTTTTAGAAGACGGAGAGATGGTTCGGTGGCTAAGCATGTGGCACTCCTTGTAGGGGATTCAAGATTAGTTCAAAGCACTTAAATCAGATGGCTCACAGCTGCCTGTGACTCAAGCTACACGGCATTGGACACCACCACCTCCTGCTGGTTCTCAGTACACCAATTACAGGCCATAGATTGATAAGCTGAAGAGGCAAGGATGTTAGCAAAGGAATTACATTGCCTTCTATAAGGAAACGTGGAACAGTCAACTGATGAGAGAAGCAATGAAGCAGGCAACTGTCATGAACATAAAAAAGAAAAGAATCAACAAAACTTTAGCAAACCAAATCCAATGGTGTCTAAGGACAGATGTACACAGCTTGTCCACGTGGATCTGCACCTTTGTACAGATTCACTATGTAAATTGCATAAGGGTAAAATGGTATAGCAAACCAATTTAACGCAAACTAACAGCAAGCAAATCCAGCACACTTCCCTGATGAAATTTTTATGTAATTTTGAAATGGACATATTCTGTACTTTAATAAAATACTTGCAACAAATTCATAAATAGCCTTACACTTAATTGCTAGGAACTAGATACATCTGCTCTATGGTTAGGAAGAAAGAATGTCATCTGTAGTCACTACTGTTTGACACAAGACTGAAAACCATATCCAACATTATAAGGAAAAGAAGAAACAAACCATACACACTGGCATATCAAAATATATATTTTGTTCAGAAGTAGCATATTTGTCTATGTGTAAATTCCAAGTGTCTACAAAGAAAACTCCATCTAAATATAAAGTGGATACAGAAAGAACAACAGAATATGAAGCAAATATTCAAAATTGTATTAGGTTCTTCCATGCCAATGATAGACAACTAGAATTTTATTTTAAAAGATTTATTTTATTTTTTTTATTTTCTGCATCTATGAGTATCTTGTCTTATGTATTTAAGTGTACCATCTGCATGCAGTTTTTCAGTGGAAGGCAGAAGACAGTGTCAGATCTCTTGAAACTTGATTTATAGTCAGCTATGAACTATCATGTGGGTGCTAGGAACCAAAATTTAGTCCTCTGATAGAGCAACCAGTGAATTTAAGCGTAGCATATAATTTGACTTTTTAAGGAAAACACTTTACAACAGTTCTAAGAATCACAATACCTTGGTATAGATTTAATATAATACAGATAAAAATTCAAAGTTGAGGTGAAATAAGTCAAATCAGAACAACATATAATACAATGTATGACACCAATGTGTACCATAACATATGCACAAGTATCAGGAAGTCCTTACTTAATAAAAGGAATTGGAGCTCCTTAAAGGAAGGACTGATCTTGGAAACAGAAGAAGGAATATTAACGATGAACATGAAGTCTTGTCCTATGACAGAAAGTGGATGGCACTCAGAAATTTTCTTTCAAAGCAACAAGTTGAGGAGCCTGGAATTTAGCATCGCAGGTAGGTGATGTTGATGAACATCCTGAGTGACAAAGAACAACCAGAAAACATCCTCTGTATGATCGAATGAGGATTGCCTTTTCTGTCTGCAGCTTGCTCTCCAAACCTTATCCTAGATTCACAAACTAATTAAGAAAGTTATCAAAGTTGAATTGAAGGATACTCCCCAACACATCTGACCAGTATTCTTTTTTTTAAATATTTTATTAGTTATTTTCCTCATTTACATTTCCAATGCTATCCCAAAAGTCCCCCATACCCTCCCCCCCACTCCCCTACCCACCCACTCCCACTTTTTGGCCCTGGCGTTCCCCTGTACTGGGGCATATAAAAGTTTGCAAGTCCAATGGGCCTCTTTTTCCAGTGATGGCCGACTAGGCCATTTTTTGATACATATGCAGCTAGAGTCAAGAGCTCCGGGGTACTGGTTAGTTCATAATGTTGTTCCACCTATAGGGTTGCAGATCTCTTTAGCTCCTTGGATATTTTCTCTAGCTCCTCCATTGGGGGCCCTGTGATCCATCCAATAGCTGACTGTGAGCATCCATTTCTGTGTTTGCTAGGCCCCCCGGCATAGTCTCCCAAGAGACAGCTATATCTGGGTGCTTTCAGCAAAATCTTGCTATTGTATGCAATGGTGTCAGCGTTTGGAAGCTGATTATGGGATGGATCCTGACCAGTATTCTTTAGAGTTGCAAAATGTGCTAAAAAACCAAATATAACAAAACCCACACCCACACGAAGTCTGAACAACTCTCACGGCAAAGAGGCACTCACAATGACACCATGGCTAAATTGAAGACAATATTCTAGATAGGATCATGGGACAGAAGGACAGTAATTGAAACCAAGGAACGCTGAATGAGGTTTCTCATCTAATATATAACAACATAGAAATATTGAAGCTTTAATTTATCTAACTTTTGTAGGGTATAAATAGAAGGTGCTAAACATGGAGAGACCAAGAAATTTCTATTACCTTCATTACACATGTTCTGTACAGTTGAAGCTCCTGCAAAACAAAAGTCTTATAAAAAATAAATTAAATGTCCTGTAATGTTGACATTTTATAAACAAAAATGTACACAATGGAAATGTGCTGAAAATTAGCATTAATATAAGACTCTGTTCCCCCAGCATATAAGCTGTTGCTAGCAGCTCAGTCCTGAGAAGGCTGATGATTCCCTAGTCATTCATACTCTTAAACAGGCCGCCGATGCCACTAAATCAGAGAGTGAATCCGTCAAGAATATCAATTATACATCTGTCTGGTGGGAGAAGAAACTGATAAAATGGACTCCTGTCACAGCACAGGGCACCGGCAGGAAATTAACACAGTGTCCTCTCACTCTGTGCTCTTCACTGTGCTAATCAACAGGAAAGCTCCAGAGTTTCATGCATCTGGAATCCGAGACATGATGTAGAGCTGAAGAAAATAAGGGGAATAATAATCGCAAGACAGGCTTGTCAGAAAGAACCAGGCAGGGAGCGGGGGAGGGAGGGAGGGGAGGAGAGGAGAGGAGAAAAGAGGCAGATAGAGTATTTTATAAAATGTAAAGTATGGAACCAAAGAATGTATACGGAATGAGATCCAAGACCTTTCAAAGTGCATTACTTTGGTCAGATTATAAAACTTGCTTATGCTAAAAGTTTCATACTACCCCCTCAAAATTCAAATAAGAGTATAAACTCATATCTATTCTTGCAATTCAGTGACAAATTTTGTTAGCCATTTTTATGTCAGAGGGATTTCTCTGTACCTACGAACACGTAAGATGTATCATGCTGTTGCTGTTTCTATATCTGCCTTTCTGTCAGTGACCAGAGCGCCTTTCCAGGTGAACAATATGGATAACACTTAATTCCCTTCTTAGTGCTAATTTAATGATGAACTTTGCTAGGAGATTGAATGTATTGATTTTACTATGAAAATACATTCTATATATATATATATATATATATATATATATATATATATATATATATATAAATATATATGTATAGTTCATACTTTTGTAATCATGCTCTTTTTATAAGCAGGTTCTTTTTGTTACCAGCAGAAAGATCCTACATCAGAAAACCACGAGGCAAGGAATCAGTGAGCCTAAGTTTAATATTCTATAGCCGTATTTGAGGAATCTCTCCTTAAAATTTTTGAAACTTCAAATGCATGCATATGAAATTTCTCTAAAGTTATTATATATTCATCAATTACAAAGACTTTGGAGTGTAAATATAACACTTATGCCTCTATGTTAGTCTTTGTGCTGCGGTTGCTGAATGAAATTGTCTTCTTTTTAATTTTGGATTCTTTCTTCAATACACAAACATATAGTGAACATTGAACACCCTTATTTTGAGTATTATATTCTTGTTGGATAGGCAGGACTTTCCTTACAAAGGGTCATGCCATTTGTAAATAAACACAATTTATGTTTGCTTTACTAACAGATTTCTGGGAATCTCTCAATCATCTATCTATCCATTAATCTATCCAGTCCGTGTGTCTTTGGGATTTGTATCTGCTATAGAATGGGGGTGGGGACAGATGTGGTGAGCATAGTATCCTTGTCTCAATTCCAAATAAAAGTACAAATCTTCAATAAACTGTGATTAACAATGTAAAACCTAAATACTTAATATATACAATTTATTAAGCTGAGAAAATTACCTTTCAAAGTCTGCTGAGCCATTTTATCTTAAATGATTTTTTTCTCATTTTGTCAAATGTTTACAGAGCATCTGAGTTAATTATTAAAAACTTTCTTCCTTTATGTTAATTTGGTGTTTTACATAATTACATTAATGATAAGCCAAACTTTATGTTTTTGTAAATTTTAGATGGCCATGATACATAGGTCCTTTGTAAACATTTGCAGAACTTAATTTGATAATATTTGACTTAGAATTTTTGTGTTAGTATGGAGATGGGTTTTTTTGGACATAATTTTTTAAATTTCTTGTATTGACGTTCTAGCTTTTGGATCAAGGCTAAGCCAGCCCACAGAATGAGATTAAATATATTCTCTTGTCTCTCTTTTGACAATTAAGGAAGTGGGGTTATTTATTTCACCAATATTACAGTAGCATTGTATACACAAGGCCATGTATTCTTCATTTTTGCTTAATGAAAAGATTGAAAATTAATAATTGAATTATGTTTATTATTTTCCAATCCAAATTGTATCCAAGCTTATTAAAGAAATTTGTAGAGACATGCAGTGTTTTAGGTAGGCCATGAACAGATAATCATTGACAATATACAGCTTTCAGTCACCAAATGTGATTGAAATGCATGTATTGCCAAAATTATATAACCATTATAAAATCCATTAAAATCTTCATTTGATGCTCTGATCAGGGAAAGCTTTGAGTGAAGACTGATATTTCACACTAAGGATGCTGCTTAACAATTTTTCACAAATCAGTACTGACTTCCAGGAAATAAAATGGCAATGGCAGAATTTTCAATCTGAATATACAAGTCTTTTAGAAAAGGAATCATTGCTCCTTTGAGGAACATCTTCATGATGATGTGACTGCAGACTCCAGATAGCCTAACACATTGGCACACACAGATATCTGGTTCATGTCCCAACAACTCTGTTTTTAAGTCGGCCATCATTGGGAAGAGAGGCCCATTGGTCTTGCAAACTTTATATGCCTCAGTACAGGGGAATGCCAGGGCCAAGAAGTGGGAGTGGGGGGGGTTAGGGGAGTGGGGGGGTAGGGGAGTGGGGGGGTAGGGGAGTGGGGGGGAGGGGAGTGGGGGGGAGGGTATGGGGGACTTTTGGGATAGCATTGGAAATGTAAATGAAAAAAATACCTAAATAAAAAAAAATTCTGATTAAAAAAAAAAAAGAGTGGGTAAGTGACGAAAAAGAGGATGGTAATGAAAGATGAACACAGAGAAGTAAAATTTAAGTCCCCCCACCCCCACCCCACCAGTCATTTGTAACATTTGATTTAGGAGTTTTGCACTAAAAGTCAAGACAGGGTAATTTGTCACTCTAATATTTTTTCTTATATTGACTGTCCAGTTTTGGTTTTGACTTCCTCTTGAATGAAAGTGAATGTGTTGCCAGGGATTCTGAGCATGCAAAGGAAGTCTCTCAAAACCACCAGAAAATAATAGTTTTGCCTTTAGCAGCCCAGCTTGGGAGCCATTCTATCAGTAGCACATGCTGCGTACCCAAAACAAGGAAGTGTTCCATATGTTAAGCTTAGAGAGGTGAAAAATATTCTGTGTTTTCTATAAAAATTAATAGAAATGGTTTTCAATTTGCAAAATCACCAGAAGTACAGCTAGCTAACAAAAATACATTGTCCCTGATAAACCTAGTATGTTTAGTTTTCCATAGTTCTATACCTGCTGTGTGTTTATATATATATATATATATATATATATATATATATATATATATATATATATATGTGTGTGTGTGTGTGTGTGTGTGTGTGTGTGTGTGTGTATATATATGTATTTATGTATGTATATATATATATATGTATTTATGTATGTATGTATATATGTATGCACACGCACACACACACATGCACATAACCTTCTCTTGTTCCTTCATTGCAGGCTTGGACTTTGGCTTTGGCAAAGAAGTAAGTTTAGCAATCTTAGAGATCATCTGGGTGGTTAATCTTTGCCCTTGACTCCATCTTCCTTTATTACATCCTTCCGCTTGTGGAAGAATGAAGTATGATGGTAACAACAGCAAGATATGGGTGCTGAGCCCAGAGATACAGCTGTCCTTGACTTTGGTAGACAATCCTGATTCTTCTTCACACTGTTACATCTTTCCTGCTGTAGGTCAGCCTAGCTATTCTTTTTTTCTTCTATAAGTGGTTTATAAAGAGTTTAATTATATTTTTACTTGTGTTCATGTCTCTGTGTGTGCAAGTCAGAGGACAAGTTGCAGGAGTCATTTTTCTCCTTCCATCATATACATTCTAGAGATTGGCCATGGGTCATTGAGTTTGACCGCAGATGGCTTTAATCTGAGCTGTCATTCCAGCCCTGGTGTCAACTTTGTCACCTGTATATTCTTAGATATTAGAGTCATCTAAAACAGTATAAATTATATCTATAAAATTTTTCATAGCTTCATTTTATATCCGTTTGAATGTTTGTAGTAATTTTAATGATATTTCTTCTTAACTTACTGATTTGGAAATTTTGTTGATTTTATGTCGGTTAATTGAGATTAATGATGGTCAGTTTTGTTGATTTTTAATTGGATATTGTATTTATTTACATTTCAAATGGTATCCCCTCTCCTGGTTTTCCCTTTGCGAACGCCCTATTCCATCCCTGCTCTCCCTGCTTCCTTTTACTCAGTTATCACAAATGTTGGCTAAGTCATTCTGCTATGTTAGCTACAGCTGAATCTTACCAGCTAGCTATTGTTCTTGATATCTCATAGGTCTTTGTATATTCAACTGTGGTAAATAAGTCACTAAGATAAAATACTTGGTTCTTATAATTCTAAATTATCAAGTTACCTGACGGGATACAACTATATCGCAATATTACAAAGTTTTCTCATGTGTAGGACATAAAAGCAACTTAAAGGAGAAAAAATGTTTATTCTGACACCCAGTGTGAAAGTGCTGTCGATGACATTGGGAAGGTGGTGGCAGGTGCTTGAGGCAGCTGGGAAGAACTATACTCAGGAAGCAGAGTGTGGTGAGCAGTGGTATTGAACTTAGATTTTCATTTTTACTCAGTCTCAGGCCTCAGACCAAGAAATTGAAACTTACACTGTGTGTGTGTGTGTGTGTGTGTGTGTGTGTGTGTGTGTGTGGCAGGAGGAGGGGGGAGGAATGTCTCTTCCTACCTCAGTTCCTCAGTTAACTCAATCTAACTTCCCACACACTCAGATATACCTTGTCTCCTAGGTGAGCTTACGTCACGTAAAGTTGAAAATCATGAGTAACCTTTCAACACTTTTATGATTCAAATATATATTAATTATGAAGTATCCATCCTTATTCTGAAATCTTCTTAAATGCTTTTTATAATATTCAAACATTTTACTTGAGCTTCTTAGTATGATTTATTTATACTTAAAATTTTGATATTCCATCAATGAACTGCATTTCTTTTTTGCAAATATTACTGTTGATGAGCAAAACTGCCCAACATGAAGAAAATTTGGAGAAAGTGTCACATGAAGACATACTAGGAACCTGAGATATACTAAGTAAAATGATAATATAAATAAGATGATAACTTTTCAATACAGATTATTTTAGTTGGAACTTTTAAGCAAGAATATACTTTAAATTATCTACCTTTGCCAGTACTTCAGGTCATCAGATTAAATTACTTACCATCTACATTGAATATTTCTTTTGTAAAAATGTCAACAGTTTCCTTAAGATGAAATTCAAATAAAAATGACTTAGTTGTATTGCTTCTAATAAGTACAGTTATATAACACAAGGTTATTTCTCACATGGAATCCATCACTAGAAAGAGTTCAACAGAGGTTACATTGGCACAAAGCAGAAAGAATGCAGAGGAAAATGGACAGTGAGTAGGTGGTTGGGCTTGCTGATATACAAGGCTTATTCTACATCATAAAATTGAGAATATTCAAAAAGATCATTGAGCTATCACAATTTCTCCCATAGAGTTTAAGAGTATGGAAGACACTCTCTTAGATATAGACTGTATAAGTCCTTAGTCATGAGAAGTGGCATAGCACTAGGAAAATCATGCGCAGAGGACCAATCTATGAGCCAGAATGCCTGAATTATTCTGTGTAACTTCTTTGGACCTCAGTCGTCACAGAAGGAGTATGAGAATAGTATCAAGAATTATAATTGTTGCGTAGTGCTGGCACACCCCTTTAATCCCAGCACTTGGGAGGCAGAGGCAGGAGGACTTCTGAGTTCCAGGCCAGCCTGGTCTACAGAGTGAGTTCCAGGACAGCCAGGGCTACACAGAGAAACCCTGTCTCAAAAAACCAAAAAAAAAAAAAAAATACAATTATATCTGGTGGTTTTATTGTCAGGATTATAGTCATATACTTTAGTAACTTTGTAACGGGGTTTAAAATATAAGAGATTATACTTATACAACTTCTTTTATGATTTGACAAAAGGAAGCATAATTTATTGCTACTAAATTTATTTACAAGGGTATAGTCTTTCAAGAAAAAGCAAGACTGTTTACCATCCCAAATGATAAATCTCTAGTTGCTTAAACCCTACAAGTCTTGAGTCTAGAACACAATGATTCCAGATATATGCAGATTACACTAGAAAAGGCTTTTCACTAACTGCAGTCATCCATCCTTGGCTTATTTTCCCAAAAATTCTCTGTAACATCTGCAAAAGCAATAAACGAATTAAGGCAGCCATCTGGAACAATGTGAGAAGGAAGAATTATCTTAAGGATTCTCCTCTGAATAACTGGCACTGTAATCCATAACTGTGAGAAAAATGATATTAAGAAGCCCATTATCATTAAGGGAAGAAAAAGAGATTTTCCTGAAGAAGAGTATGATTGCTCATTACGGTCTCAGAATGACATCACATGGAGATCACATGGCTAACGCAAGGTGAGCATATTATCCATCTTCCTTGCATTCTGAGTCTGGAGCCAGACTCTCAGCTCACTCCTCATGGGAAGCAGGTAATGGACTGAATCAAAATAGATGGCTGATGGCTCATTCAGACACCTAGGGTAAATTACTCCTGCCCTTAGCATGCTGGACTCATTAATAAAAATGCAGCTTTGCCATCAGCCCAGACATAGCCATAGACTACTGAAAGAACATAACAAGAGGAAGATTTTGAGGTTGATGCTTCTGATCTCTATCATGTATGGTCCAGCCTTACCTAAAGGCACAGCTACACCAAGAACAACTGAATTCAAAGAATGCCCCCTACTCTATAGTCCTCTAAAATGAAATTTCCAAATGCTGCAACCCCAAAGCTTTACTCTCTAATCCAAGGAATTTGTCTGGTCATCAGCTCAGTTCTGCATTGTTCAAGACATGGTAGTGCCAGCTATTAATGTGTGAATAGTTTAATATTTGACGTTTTCAGATCATTGGAAGCATGAACACTCTAGGCTTTTGTTTCCACTTGTAAAATGAGAATTGTGCTAGACTTATCTACTTGTATTTACATGTATGAAAGATTTCCTTCATATATGCATGTGTACCATATATGTGACTAGTGCCTGTAGAGGCTAGAAGACAGTGTCCAACCCCCTGGACTTGAGTTAAGGTTTGAATTATGCAGTCATGTGGGGGCTGGGAGATGCAACAGATCCTCTGCAAGAAAAGTAACAGTTTAACCAATTTTCATGATATTATTTGACATTTTCATAGATATATATAATGTCTATATATATAATATATAATGATATCTCTTGAAGATATCAATCTTCTACTTCCCACTTAACACTTAACTTCTCCATTCCCCTCAGTACATATCTCCCCCAACTTAATGTCTTTTCTTTTAAATGATCCACGGAGTCCAGTTAGTGCTGCTAACATGAACATAAGCCTAAGGCCACCTACTGGAACAGGTGACTACATCTACCAGTGACTACATCCCAAATGAAAAGCCTCTTAATGGCAAAGGGAAGAGTGCCATATTTTTATTTATTATATATCATCCTTAGAAAGCAGAGCTATGGCTGGCCAACAGTGGTTCCTTCCAGTAGCTTTCCTCTTTTCTCTGCTCATCTCCTCTTCCCTTCCCTTGCTCCCCCCCCCTCCTGTTCCTCCTCTTCTTGCCCTAACTTCTCTTGAACAGCTTTGACAAAATACTCCATTGTCTAAAACTTCTCACAGGCCTAAACTTAATGTTTCCTACAACTTTCTAATGGTGCAAACTTGGATACCAGACTTTTATTACACGGTTCTCTAGGTGAGTTTTAAGCTCCAAACGATTGTATCCCATACTGCCTCTGAGGAGGCAATCTGAAGCCACCAGGAGATGTAACCTTCCAATGGAATAAGGATGAGCCTTTCCACTGTGATGTGAAGCTGGCCTGCAGCTAACAGGTTTTCACTCAGAGTTTGTAAACTTAAAAAGTTCAAGGTTCCGATAGCAGGAGAGAGTGGAATTGTTGAAATGTTAATGTTAAAAAATGTCTTATGGCCCTTGCCTTGACATTTAAGACAGTGTGTGGACCTAATAAATCATCAGTATAACACAGTGTTATAAATGACAAGTTTGTTTAAATGTATGCCTAAGGTCCTCTTCAGTATGGCTAGAAGCAAGGGAAGTTAATCCACTCAGTCAGCATGCTCAGCCTGAAGAACACACCAGCTCCTTCCCGGACCTTAAACTCATTCATCAAAGCCAGGGCCACTGATCTCTCTTGGTTTTGTCTGTACCTTATCTGCGGCCAATCTCAACTGAAGGAGTAAAATATTTAAACTCTACCCTTTCTCCTATTCCTGTACCAAAATGAGATGTATCTCTTGATTAATTTTGAGCTGTTCTTATGACTAGACTAAATAACTCTCACACAGATAGCTCCCTGGCCCCTCTGACCTACTTTCAATGGACTCAGGTTTCATATTCCTCCTAGCCTCTCAAACCAAATTGATTTGTTCAGCCCTTTTCCAACTAACATGGTTCCTACATTCACACTAACACTCTTAAATCCCCATAAAACAAATTCTAGAAAAGGTCTTTCAAGTGAGTCAGTCTAGAAGTAAAACATATGCTCAGGTTTCAAAAGGTATCCATCCACTTCTTAGAACCATGGAGTGTCTTGGTGGAATTATGACTGAGCTCTGAGTAAAGGTCAGAGGTTGCACAGGTGAAGGGCTCTGGGGGCCATGACACAGGTGAACTAGCACTGTGGGGATCCACAGCTGTTAGTGTGTATCCGATGAACTGGTACTTTTACACCAATGGCTCTTAAATCACAAGAAAGAATTGCAATGCCTGGTATTTCTACCCATAAGCCTGATGATATTCCTACCAAAACAGTGATTTATAAAATTGGCTCTCTTCAGAGTCACATGAGCTTTATAAACTATTAGACCAATATACCTTACCCTAATGGGTACCACCACATCCCAGGGCTGACCACTAGTAATTGTTATAATAGTAAGGAATTTTAGTGTGTGGGATGAGAGAAAAAAAATTATTACATTCTATCAGAATGCCATTATGTGCTCAAAATTCTAAAAGAGATATATGTATCTAAAAGAAAGAAGGTTCAGCAGTTAATGATATATAGTCACTACGTTAAACCATGATGGTCTCCTCCCAACAGGAATGTTTTAAAACTAAAAATAATTAAATAACTAGCAGTTTGATCTAACATTTAAATAAAGTCTATATGCTGCTAGATTCTAATATTAACATAGTTGACAAATAGTGTGCATATGGCCCATGTTTCAGCTGTGAGGTATCTTCATAGACAATTTTCTTTTGAGAATCACAGATGTATGGGATAATGCAGTCCTGGAGTTGTCATATGACATAGGGAAGGATGAGAGGTTTTGAGTGATTCAATACAGTATTTGTCTTGTTATCATGCTCCAATTACACTGTCCTGGCTCCAATGTAATGTTGTACAGCTGATACAAAGTAACTAGATGCAGGGATGATCCAACATACATAGATCAATAAACGAAATCCACTGTATAAGCAGACTGAAACACAAAAACCACATGACCATCTCATTAGATGTAGAAAAGGTCTGTGACAAAATCCAACATCTCTTCATGATAAAAATACTGGAAAGACTAGAGATAAAAAAGACATATCTCATAATAATAGTGGTGATTTACAGCAAGTCCACAACCAGAATCAACCTAAATAAAGGCAAGCTCAAAGCATTTCTACTAAAACAGGAACAAGGGATGGTCCACTCCCACTATACTTATTCAATAAACTACTAGGAGTCTTAGGTAGAGCGAAAAGACAACTGAAAAATATCAAAGGATACAAACAAGAAAGGAAAAAAATCAAAATGTCTTTCTTACAAGATGACATGTTTATATATGTATATATTTGTAGGATGGCATATATATGCCATCCTACAAATTCCACCAGGAAACCCGTACACCTTATAAACACATTCTGTAAAATATCAGGATACAAAATTAACACACAAAACCCAGTAGCCTTCCTATACACACAAGACAAATGACTGAAGAAAAACCCAGGGAAACAATACCTTTCACAATTGCCCCCGATAAACCCTAAAATATCTTGAGGTAACTCTAACCAAGTAAGTGTAAGTCTTGTCTAATAAAACCTTTAAGTTGTTGAAGAAGATTAAAAAAAAAATATTTGAAAGGATCCCCCATCTCATAGATCAGCAGAATTAGTGAAAATGGTCATCCTACAAAGATCAATCTACAGATTCAGTGTGACCTCTACCAAAAGCAGAACATAGTTCATCCCACATCTTGAAAAAAAAAAAAACCAATTCTCAGCTTCATATGGAAATATAAAACCCAAGCATAGCTTAAAAAATTCCTAAATAATAAAAGAAGCTAAAAAGGTCTTCATCCCTGATCTGAAAATGTGCGACAGGGCTATAGTAAGAAAACCCACCTGGTAGTAGAGTGAAACAGACAATTTATCAAAGGAATCAAATTGAAGAACCAAACATAAGGCCACACACCTATGAACTCCTGATTTCTAATGAAGAAGCTAGAAATACATACTTGAGAAAAAAAAAAAGACCTTCAACAAATTGTGCTGATCAATCTCGATGGTTGTATGTAAAAGAATCCAAGGAGACCCATACTTCTCACCCCACACTAAACTCAAATACAAATAGTTCAAAGACCTCAACATACATCAAGATACCCTGAATCTGATAGAAGAGAAAACTGGGAATAGTCTTGAAGTCATTGGTACAAAGACTTTCTGAATAACAGAATAGCTTGCTGATCAAGAAACACTGATAGCAGAGGCATTATGAACAATTAATAAATAGGACCTTATGGAACTGTAAAACTTCTGTGTGGCAAAGAACATTCTCATTTGGACAAAGTGTCAGGCTACAGAAAGGTAAAATAATTTTACCAGCTACATATTCATTAAAGGTCTAATATCCAAAATATATAAAAAACTAAAAAATACTCAACATTGTGAAAACAAATAACTCAGTTTTAAAAGCTGGGGTACAGATCTAAGCAGAGGATTCCCAAGAAAGGAAACACAAATGACTGAGAAACCCTTGCACGTTCAGCATTCTGTAGCTATTGGGGAAATGCAAATCAGAGATTCACGAAATAACTCACTGATCAAGAGAGCTCAATGGGCACGTTAAAAATAATCAGTTTCCCAAGAGGCACTCAAACACAGCCCAGCTGACATCGGCCTGGTCATAGCGCCAAATAAAACATTCAGTTGTAAAATGTGTGTCCATTAGCTTTTCATGAAAAACATATAAACACATTCCTTCTCATGCTCCTTGCGAAGTACATCTAGGTGCACTTTGTCAAAATGTAATGAAGAGTGCACTTAAACCAAGAGGAAGTGAGGTTATAGGGGAAAGTCAGTCAAGCACAGGGATGCAATGGATCCACTATTGGCTTTTGACAGTTCCCCCACTGTTTAGCTTCTGTGCTTCCAAGCTGTCTCTTCAAGATAAACAATTTCAAAGAGGTGAGTCCACAGACAATTCCAGGTCAAAGTAGAAGCCCCTGTAACTTCCCTGCTGCACTATCAAGAAACAGCAGGTGTTTATCTGGGAACAGATGTCATCTGCTTTAATCCACAGAGGAAAATGCTCTTTTGAAGTGAAACACGCCCAGTATGTTATCAGTTGCTCTTGAGAACTCCCAGCAGGTTCAAACAACCAACTGGACCTAGAAGTCCCATCCTCAGTGGTGGCACAGAAGAACTAGCTTATTCCTCTTTGTGACCTATTGTTATTTACTTAATCTTTCCAAATGTCTTCTAGAAAATAAGAAAAGAATGGGCCCATGGTCAAACAAGTCTTCTGCCTCGGGAACTGAGGGCCTTACAAAGTCAGATGTGGAGAAGAATACTTACTTTCCCAATATTCTTGAGATGGCTGCTTTTTCTCTTTGTTTCTTTCTCTTTGTTTGGACAGAGTCTCACAGTTTAGCCCAGCCTAGTCCCAAACTCCTGCTCCATTCTCCATAGTAAAGATGTATTAGAAATATTCACAGTTCATTCTGGTCAGCACAAGCCCCCGGGCCACCTTGGGCACGAATTCAGTGGACAGTGCCACGGTCCCAGAGGACTCTCCACAACCCAGACACCCTAGCATACCAAGGATCTTAGTACTGGTGAGTGGAACACAGCATTTGTTCTAAAGCAACCAGGAGGCAGGAGGCTGCGCCACAATTACTCTGATACCTAAACCACAGAAAGACCCAACAAACATAAAGAACTTCAACCAATTTCCCTTATGAATATCAATGCAAAAATACTCAATAAAATTCTTACAAACAGAATCCAAGAACACATCAAATTGATCATCCATCATGATCAAGTTGGCTCCATCCCTGGGATGCAGAAATGGTTTAATATATGGAAATCCATAAACTTAATCCACTATATAAACAAACTCAAAGACAAAAAAACCACATGATCATCTCATTAGATGCTGATAAAGCATTTGACAAAATCCGACACCCCTTCATGATAAAAGTCTTGGAAAGATCAGGAATTCAAGGCCCATACCTAAACATAGTAAAAGCTCCAGTGATGGAGCTAGAGGAGCAAAAGGGATCTGCAACCCTATAGGAGGAACAACATTATGAACTAACCAGTACCCCCCAGAGCTTGTGTCTCTAGTTGCATATGTAGCAGAGGATGGCCTATTAGGCCATGAATGGGTGGAGAGGCTCTTGGTCTTTGAAAGATCATATGCAGCCGGGCGTGGTGGCGCACGCCTTTAATCCCAGCACTCGGGAGGCAGAGGCAGGTGGATTTCTGAGTTCGAGGCCAGCCTGGTCTACAAAGTGAGTTCCAGGACAGCCGGGGCTACACAGAGAAACCCTGTCTCGAAAAACCAAAAAAAAAAAAAAAAAAAAGATCGTATGCCCCAGTACAGAGGAATACCAGGGCCAGGATGTAGGAGGGGAGCAGGGTCGGAGGAAGGTATAGGGGACTTTTGGGAAAGCATTTGAAATGTAAATGAAGAAAATATCTAATAAAAAATTGCTTCTGAAAAATAAATATCCACTATAAAACCTACTGAGATGTTTTTTCTAAGATGGAATAAAACATTACGAAATGAAAACAAATTATTTAAATCTAAGAAAAGTATTAAGCTAGATTTTATTCTTCAAAACAAATGATTGTTTAATTCAGTATTTGAAATAATTTTTACTAAGACCAAACAGATACAGACTCTGAGCTAATAAATGTATGTGTTCATATTTTTAAAAACTTGACTCAGCACAGTAAGGTGGTCTACACCTTTAATCTCTGCACTAGAGAGGTTCAGGCAGGAGCATCCTCATGAGTTTGGGGATAGCCTGAGATGTTCAGTGATGTTGTGGTGTTTCAAAAGCCAAACAAACAGAAAAGTTACTTAAAGCTTTGGTATACTGCTTACTCATGGAATATTTGCCTACTATGCACCATAAAAAGCAATAATGAACAGATTCCTTGGCTCTTAAGTGACAACAGAATCAGTCAACAGGAAAGGATGCTGAAATACCTCATGACTGAGGCTGTGGTGGCTGGGTTCCTCCCTTCTTGTAGGTCTCAGTAGAGTTTCCATAGAGTGTGGCCTTCATGTCCCACTCCTGAAGGACAGTCTTACTGAGTGCTGAAGTGAGCCACAGCTTATTTACATTACAAACTCACACATCCAAAAAAGGATAAAGAGACAATTTTGGCACAAGGGGACACAGCCAATTCCATAGGTTGCAGAGGTATTCAGGCTATGATTATAAACTTTCACTGATCCCTGCCTTCTAATTCTCTAGTTCTTAAAGTGGCAGCCCACCCTGATAAGCTAATTTGATGTGCTTGGACATTTCCATTTCTTCTGACAATTCAGCACTCAGGAATCCACAAACACTGTTTATGACAATGCTTGCATGTTCCCAATAAAATAAAAACAGAAATAATTGGCAATATGTCCTGTTCAATTCAACCTAGTGACCATGTATGAGGAGAGATATAGAGATTCTCTGCCCTTCTTTGAGGAACCTCAGAAAAGAAGTAGTCAGCAGGATTGGGGAAGACACCTGGAAAGATGGCTCATCGGTTGTTCTTCCCAGAGAATCATGCTTAAACTTCCAACACCCACAAAGCAGTTCACAACTGTCTGCAAGTCTAGTTCCAGGAAATTCGACACTCACACACACATGTGTGCAGGAGAAAACATCAATGCATGTAAAGTAAAAATAAATAAATTATAAAAATCTTAAGTATAGTTAAAATTGACTTTCCTGTGCAAGTTTCTTTACAAAAATGGGGAAAGACCACACCTGAAGTCAATTTTTATCTGTTTTGTCACCATGCCCTAAGAGACTGCTTATTTCATTTATTTATCAATATAAAATCTGTGTTACCCTGCAATGGATATAAAGTTTGTGAGAGGGAGATTTTTGTCATAGGTCCTATTACAAATGTCTTGGTGTCTTTTGTCATATTTGGACTAACATAGGTACTCAGTAAAAATGAATGAAAGATTCAATAACGGCAAGATGCTAAGCAAAGCTTCTGCTATTATAAAAGATGAATATTCATATTAATACTATAAAATTAATATTATTATCTTTAACAATTCCAAAATATATTTTCCTTTACACAATAGTTAAATAGTTAACCCCTGTGGAAGATATATTATACAGTAGGCTCAGTTCTAAACTCATTAGACAAAGTATTTCTTTCCTATCACATCTGTGCAAGGGAAACTAAAATAAAGGTTTATGCTGTTGCTGCTAATTGTTAAATTAAACTTGAGTCAAAAGGTTGTATGTTAATCATATTTCCATTAAATACTAAAACTTTGAGAGTTTCATTGTCACTTTAAATTAAGAAACAACAAATTAATAAGAATTAGAGCGATTTTATTGTTACTTTTAGTTAATTTTCTATAAGCATTCAATTTTCTAAGTCAATACATTAAAACTTCATGCCCTTATAAAGATCAAATAAGAATGAATCATGTTGAGGCCTGGGGTGCGGCTCAGTAGGTAAAAACTCACTCCACTCACTGCACAAAGATGAGAGCAATTGACTTGGAAAGTCCAGAACCCCGTTAAAGCCAAATGTAAACATGTCTGTAATTTTACTGCTCCTAAGGGGAGATGGAAGAAGGGAGACGAGCGAATCCTTACAAGCTTACAGGCCAACTAGTCAGGACTACAGAGCCATAAACATCAACTTCAAACAAGGTAGATAGCAAGAACCTAAAACCAAGGTTGTCCTCTGCTATGGACACATTCTCTCTCTCTCTGTCTCTCTCTCTCTGTCTCTCTCTCTCTCTCTTTCTCTCATTCACACACACAGAGACACAGACACACACACAGACACACAAATTGAACAAGTTGAATAAATGATTAAAGTTTAGTGTTATTAATAGGGAGAAAGGATTATAAAAAATGTACACCATTAATTAATGTAATACAAACAATATATATAGTTCTCAAATCAAACAAAACTCCATATATCCGTCTATCAAATTTCCCAGAGGTTTATTGGTGCTTTGCCTTAATCCCCCAGATACTCTGAAAAAAAAGAAACTCTCTTCTGTTTCTGCAGTCATCTTTCCCTATGTTCCAGATGGCCATGTTGGCCTCAATGCAGCCCTTCCAGGATAACTGTCTGACCCAAGAGTTTGGGGAATAACTCTTGCCCCTCTAGGACAGGACAGAACCATTGTAGCTACCCAAGAATAAGACAACATTGTGCCATCTCCTATCTTGCTGCCTTAGGCAGGGAAACAAATTACCATCCCTTCCTTATATGATCTGATCACTGAGTAGGAAATTGCTTTATACCACACTCTCCTCACCATCTGACCCTCCACCACCATAGATCTCATGGTCCTGCTTGACCAGACTCAAACTGAAACTTTGGAAAACAAGACTTTAAAAATTGATGGCAGGGAGTAGGGTCTTTAATTTTCACTTTTTTTTCATTAATTTTTATTCACTTTACATCCCAACCACAGCCCCACTTCCTCATCTCCTCCTTGTTTTAACCTCCCAACCCCCTTCCTCCCTCCCACCTTCCCTTCTAATCAGTTAACCTTGTATTAATGCTAGTATTAATTCTAGTATTAAGCTTGTGATGACAGCAAGCTTGAATTATGCTAAATTCTTGGGAACTCTTTCAACACAGACTAGAGAAGCCCAACACACGCTGGTTTAAACAATAATGGCACCAAATAATATTGTTACAATTAATAATGAAAATAAGAATGTAACAAATTGGGGCTTAAACAGTGAAGAAATGGCAAGGTTTTGGTGCAGATCCAAATGAGACTGGTGTGCTCAGGTTCACACATAATTTATCTGCTTCATTCTCACCTTCAATAGAAGTGATTTTTATTTGTGGAAGGCAAGATGGGGACTTTGATCTTGTTTTCTTGTTGATCTTGTTTCCTCCCACAGAGAAGACACAAGGAATGTTTCCAGCTGTTCTGCTCTTGGCTGTAAGTTTACCCTTCATCTTCATAAACACAAGATAGTGTACCCTCACTGACCAATCCTGGGTAAATATGCTCAGTCCGTAGAGCCAAAGAGCATTCCATAATTAACAGCATTTGCATTAAACTGCAGAGTGGCTAAATAAAAACATACCAGATGCCTTAGTTTGGGTTACTACTGCCATAATGAAACACCAATACCAAAAATAAGTTCGGGGAGGGGGGACTTCATTTTAATC
Organism: Mus caroli; assembly: GCF_978045245.1. Classification (NCBI taxonomy): domain Eukaryota; kingdom Metazoa; phylum Chordata; class Mammalia; order Rodentia; family Muridae; genus Mus; species Mus caroli. Next base: position 8,892,259 of record NW_028227275.1, on the reverse strand, counting down.
ACAGCTCCATACAACAGATCGTCATCAAAAGAAGTGAGGGCAAGAACTCCTGCAGGGCAGGAACCTGGAGGTAGGAGGTGATGCAGAGGCCATGGAGGGGTGCTGCTTACAGACTACCTCCCTGTAGTTTGCTCTGCCTGCTTGATTTCTTACAGAACCCAGGACCACTGGTCCTACCCATAAAGGCCTGTGTCCTCCCATATCAGTCATTAATTAATAAAATGCCTTATTAACCTGCCCGTACCAGATCTTACTGAGGCATCCTCAGCTGAGACTTCCTCCTTCTCTGTAACTCTACCCTGTATCAAGTAGACAGAAAGCTAGTCTTCACAGCATGCATCCAGTAGAAGTGTGTACTAGCCTACATTTTTAACAAGTAGAAACGCAAAGCCCAGTGAGCTGAACAGCCTATTGAACATTGTCTGAGTTTCTACATCCAAGACCATGTGGCAAAATAAGATTTTATGGCAAGTCTAGCTCCAGGGCTAATTATAAAACCAGGCTTTTAGCAATGGCTAAGCCACACAGACCCCCTTGAGCAATGCTCTGATGTTTGCAGCCTGGGACAAGGACACTTACAGCACACCTGTCCTGCTCTCCTAACTCCTCCGCAGTCTCCAACTAGAAGCTTGCTTGGATTGTCTCATGATGATGCTTTTATAAAAAATTGCTTTGACAGGCTGTGAACACATTTATGGGAATGTGCCTTGTGGAGTGTGTTATCAAATGTGAACAATGTAACGCTAGTCAACAGACTCCTATGGCGAAAGAAAAAAATTTTATATATACTGTTTATATCATATATCATATTATATATAATAAATTATATTGCATTATATATTTCTCCTATATATATGTATGCATATATTTCCCATATATATGAATATATTTCCCCTACATACATATTATATACATAGGAGAAATAATTTTATTCATAAGAAGTGGTGTGGAACTAGTAAAAAGATATTATTCATAGGGAAGATTTTACTGCATAGCTGCCTTGTGAGTTGAAAATATTCCAGGGGCAACTGGGAGGATTTGGCTTCTTTTTGAGCTTTCTTAAATTTGAATTTTTTACACAAATTTTCTATACAATATATTCTGATCATATTTGATCACATTCCTCAGAACTTCTCCACCTCCCTGCTCATGCAATTTAATTAGCTCTCTCATCTCTCTCTCCCTCTCCCTCTCCCCCCCTCTCTCTCTCAAAAATTAATAAAAATTCAAAACAGACAAACTAAAAAAAATAAAATAAAAGGATAAATAACAAGACAAAAAATATCAAAACAAAACGAAAACCCCTCCCTCCTCTTCCCCCAAAATAGAATCTATTTTATGTTGGCTAACTACTCCTGGACATAAGCCTGCCATCAAGTGTAGTTAATATATACAGTGAAACTCCCTTGGATAAAATTGTCTTTCCTTTCTGAACAGGTATCAATCATAAATAGCTCCTTGGTTAATGGTGAGACCTTGTGTCCACCTCCCTTTCTCATTGGTTAGTGGTGGGACATTGTGTCTACCTCCCCTTCTCTTTAGTTAGGGGTGGGACTGTGTCTACCTCCCTTTTTCACGGGTTAGGGCTGGGCCCTTGTATCTACCTCCCATTCTCAGTTCTGGGACTTCTATGGCTTGAACCCCTACAGGTTCTTGAGTATTTCACAGTCTCTGTGAGTTCATGTATGAATGAGTCCTGTTGTGTCTAGGCAACACCATTTCCTTGAAATGATCCATCATCTCTGGCTCTTACACTCTTTCTGCTTCCTTTTCACGTGAACCCCTGAGCTTTGAGAGGGGGTGATTGATAAAGACATCTGTTTAGGTTTAAATGCCCCTAAGTCTCTCATTCTCTTCACACTGTCTGTTTGTGGGCCTCTGTGTTAACCCCCACTGCTGTAAGAATTCTATTGTAAGAAGAATCACCTCTGATGAGAGTTGAGTGGCGCTCAGTTGTAGGTCCTTTGCAGAGAGAGACTCCGTAGTCCGTAGAGTAATAAAGGAATGAACCAGGAGGAAAGGCCAAGAGAGGCCTCCAAGAAGTAGCTTTGCATTTTAACTTCATCACTGGATGCTTACTCCTGTATGTGGAGAACTTTTGTCACTCTCTTTTATCAAGTGCTCATTCATAATGTGTCCCCAGTCAGCCAGAAAAGAAGCACAGAGAGCGTTTAGACAACTGTGGCTCCTATGCCAAGGCTGCGACGGACAACTGACCCAGGCAGGGTGAGCAGCAGCTGTACATCCCAAGCCAGCTTAGCTACAGGGGAGGGGTAAAAGCAGGATGAATCCTTGCCACTTAGGTTTCAAATGTGAAAGCACATTTTAAGCAACCCAGACTGACTGTCTTTTTCTTAATCCTTTCACACTCACCCCAGTGGGCACACGCCTAATCCTGGAGTTCTCAGAATCACATGAGAAATTTATTAATACACTGAGCAACTCCCCAGACCCAGGTCCAAGAATGCAATGGCGCAGTTTAGAATCTGAGGAAAGACTAGCTGGGTGGCTCTACATTCTGAGAAATAGCATGATAAGCTATATTAATGACTGACTGCTTACTGTCACCTGTTTCTCTTAGCTTTTAAATTCTATTTCTACTCCGTTCTGCTTCCTATCTTAATATCTTCCTCTTCACTCCACAGATGGATTCTCAGATCCTCTGCTGTATAGATGATCCAGGCTCAGTGAACACATAAGTCAGACTATGCAAGAAAATGGGACTTATATTTGTGTGTGTTTGTGTGTGTTTGTGTGTGTAATATACCTCTAAAAAATAATTAACTTCTCCATGCAAAAATAAAGATCACACTAATCAAAAGGAGAGGTGGGCAGGGTTGAAACTATTCCATGAAAGAAGAATAAAAAAGTTGATACTAAACATGAGCCTTCGATAATTAATTGCCTTCCATGGCTCTACATATAATTTTGGGAGGAGGATGAAAAATAGGTTGCTCAGATCATATAAACCACTTCTTCCACCTCATGATTTGTACACTCCATTTATTTCCCAAACATTGTTCCTATGCCTTCTTTATAGTAATGCCCACACTTGAACTCTCATATCTCCTGGTGATTGAAAGTCCAGGGCACTGCCTTCATGCATTACACCCATTAAACTCAAGTGGTATTAAACCTTTGAGATGAGAGAGACAATACCTCATAAATCTCAAATATAATCTATAAGTAAATTTAGCCAGTCTGCCTTTGAAAGGAGTGATTTGTAAATGTTTGTGATTTTACTATGTATTAGTGAAAGATTTACACTTAATTAGCTGCTTGGAAATAGCATTACTACATTTCCTGACAGCAGGTGATTGTCTGAGGAGATGCAGTGTTAGCCCAACTTAGAGATAAACAAAAGCAACCACACTACACGTGGACTCATCAGGAGGAAGACTGAATACTGCTGACATTCAGGAGATTATTTTCAAAGAGTATTTGGGGGACCTAAAATATATTTCAATATGCAAAACCCTATTTGCTGATCTCAAACAACAGAGAATACAAATTAAAAACTCAAGATGTCTGAAATGCTACATTGTTTAGATGTGAGTTCATGCTATAGAATGACATTCTTAATATTAATATGGAACACATTTGCTCTGTAGAGCTAAGGAACTTTTCTCTATACCTATTTAGTTCTACCTCATTAGAGAGGAATTTATAGAGAGAAGCGGTTGGAGTAACACCAGCAGCCATAACTGTAAAACTGTGATTGTATAATTTAATACACCAGAAGCCGGTTTCTTATTCTGGAACCAATCATAAAATGTTCATGGATTTAGTGGGACCCTAAGTCCACTGCATCCTTTGGAAACATCACTCCATTGAGCTTAGTTAATTCTACACCCCATGAAGTAAAAAAGATATGAAAAGGACTGGACAACTTCCTGTTAGGTTATGGGTTCCACCTACATTCTCTTAGACAAAACTAGCAACACATTCGCCTGATTGGGAAAATACCAAATCCGAGCACAAGAGCTCTTCCTCATCCAAAGAGCACACATTTTGCTAGATAGATAGAAATCTGACATAAAGAATCATCATAATAAGATAAAAATAAACTTATCTAAAACTGTGTTCTCAGATCCAGCTATGGAAGAGTATTGCCAGACCATGGTAACATGTTTTAAAACCTCTAGACTCAAGAGATTGTGAGTTTGAAGTCTGCTAATATCCATGGGTAACAAATTTTAAGATTGTGTAAGCTAAAATTGATACTACTTGAAAAAAAAGCAGGGCTTTAGTCTCATTTCTTACCTCCATACAAAAATTCAGAGAAGCCCTCACAAAAAAAAAAAAAAAAAAAAAAAAAAAAAAAAAAAAACAACAACATACATCTGTAGCTATTGACATTATCTTGGTTGCCTATGAGAACTAGACAGTAAGACTCTATTGATGAACATACTTTGTACTTTGATTACAGAACAAAGAGGAAAGAAGCTGTAAATGAACCAGAAGTTTCCTCCTTGCTGTCTAACTTTCACAGAGCCTGAAGGTGTTAAACAGGATGCTAAGGAAGCAAAAGCAGGAATGGTCTAATCATCTGTAGATCTTACAACCTGCAGTAACAACCTTTCCAGCAAGACATGTCCACTGTCCACTGGTGCAACAGGAGCAAGACTATTATGGGATAACCAACTGCTTCCTGATTAGATTTGATGCCCACTCCAAAGGAAGGAACTCAGGCCAGGTACTGGAGAGCTGATCAAACCTCATGGCTGAAGAAGTCATGGGAAAAACATGCAACAACTGTTTTACACCATGATAAAACTGTCAAGCTTCCATCTCAACACACACATGAATCCATCCATACATACTTACATGCATACATGCATACATTGTTATTAATCTCTGACAGAGAAGCACATTTTGCTTGTGGAAAGCAGATGATACAGAAACTCATCATGGCTCAACGTTCTAGGAGTAAATAACTATTGGCTGCTTAGTCCTACCTGGGACATCTATAGCACACATTCTCCTACCCTACATCTTAGGAAACATCACAGAAGGGGAAAAAGAACAAATGTAAGGGCCAGTGGAAATATCTTGCCAGAAAATTTTTCTGCTGGTTGAAAGGTTCACATATGACTAGTACAACTGATGATTTTTCCTCCTTTATCAGCCTGAGTCACATCTTCTGACTCTATGAAAGTAAGTCAACAAGGAGGAAACTTTCACAGCTTGTTTTCTCTTTGTCCTGAAACCAATGCACACAGCATCTTCAGCAATAGAGTCTTATTGTCTACTTTCAGGAGAACCCAAAATATTGGATTCTAGACATGACCTGACCATTGCACCCATGGATGCAATGCAGCTGTGACCTGCATCAGATCTTCACAAAATTGGGATTACCAACATTTCATTATTCACAGAAGGGTCACTCATGAGATCTCACTCCTTCCTTGGCATCTCTAGGCAGTTCCTGGTTGCTAGAGAAGAATGTACCATTTTGCTCAGTGGCATGGCCACTGATAAGTTACCCTGTGCTCCTGTAAATGATCTCCTACTCATGTTCACAGCAAGCCATGACAATAAAACTCAGTGGGTCACACATAGAGTAAAGACATCAAGGTAGAAAGAAGCTTATTAGGAACAATGGGAGAGAAGAAGGGAAGCGAGGTCAATTGGTGAGCAGAGTTACTCAATTTTACTATATAGACACATGAAACTGTCAAGAAACAATGATTTTTAAAAGTGGAGAAAAGCACATATTCTCCTAATATGTGGATGATGTTCACAAACATCCTGAGTCAGGATCTACACGCATATATTACAGCAAATTTGGAGATAAAGATGATTGCTAACACTTATTAGGTATTTACTATCCTGACTGTTATTAGAATTTAAAAATTGTAAATGATCATATCTGACACTCAAACAACTACATGAATTTGCATTATTCTTCCCATCTTAGAAAGAAAGAAAGTAGAACACAGACAGGTTAAATGAATCCCCTTAGCTTGGAGAAGGATTTGTGAACACTCAAAAATAGGCAAAGCCCTTATATTTCTCATGGCTACACATTTAGAGAAAGACGCAGGAGACCACACAGAGACAAGTGAGATTAGAGGTGAGGTGCATGGCAGCTTTGATAAAAGAGCTCTAAGACATTTTGAGGATCTCTAAGTAATAGTACTAAGTAATAATGTTTCTTGTTCTCAAGTTGATTGTGAGTATAGACATGTCCTCTGATCTCTATGGATACAGAGCTCTTATAAAAAAGAGTATCAAACACATCTTTTTCATAAATTGGAATGAATTCTCACTATGTCTCTCACAATTATTCTTTCTTGAGTTTCCCAACCTAATGAAATGCGTGCCTTTCCACTCACAAAAATCAAGTGATACTAATAGCAGAGAATCATCTCCAACTCTTCCCTTGCCCCCCCCCATCCTGCCATTGTAATCCAGTCAATACTGTGTCCTGTGAGAATTGCCTGCCTGGTGTTACTCAAATCTTTACCTCATCTTCATGTTAGCACTTGCATTAAGGTCATCATCAAGGTCGTCATTGTCTCCCCAATGCTGCTGTAAAAGTCTTCCCATTCTTCACACAATAACAAGAGTGGACTCTCCAAAGCACATTGGATAAAGCACTGCACACTGACATTTCCTAACCAATCTGCATATATTACCCTCCCTGCCCCACAAGCCTTGCTCAGGACCACAGGTTCTCAACCAGCTGTATCCAAGTGCTCTTCCTGCTTCTCACCATGTTATGTCATTTACATTCATTCTTTACACACACAACTATCCTCTAGAATACAGCATCTACTTCACATGACCAGAGGAAGCGATTTTATCACTCAACACCTCTTTAAATGTCTCTTAAAACAGAATAAGTCAAATATTTCAAAACTTTTTCATTCTCCACTCTAATGCAGAACTTAACTGTTCTCCAATTATTTTTTTATTTTGCTTTATTTACTTCTTTTTTAAATTATACTTACTTTTTAGCCCCATATTCCCTCCTCCTTTTAACAAAACAATCTAGCCATGTCTGTTGTCTCAATAATTCTTGAATTCTTGGCGATTTTATAATTAGAGAAAACTGTAAAAGAATTGCTTATATCACTCTATAAATTCATGAAATCATATCACATATTCCTTTGTGAACAAGTTTTTTTTTAATTTTCCATCATGCTAATATTATACTTTAAGATATGTATGTGGTGGGTTGCCAGACAAATTCTAAAAGTGCCTTTCTCCATAACTTTTAATAAGTTTTAAAATGTATACATTTTCTTCCCGTTTGAGTTGAGATAAATAGAAGGGATATAAATAAATGAGCAGGCCAAAGAGCAGCTAATTAACAAGAGCAAAGTGCTATCCTTTGTAATTTGACTATGAATAAAACCCATGTGTGCCATGTAAGTAGGAAGCACAGCTGAGTCCGTACGTAAAATTAGTGTCAAGATAATAAACTCCTGTTAAAGAGACTATCTTATTCAAAGGACGAATGTTTATTATGCAAGATGACTAAAGATAATGTTTGGTATTGTAATAAGAATAGATAAAGCAAAATTATCCTTTATATAAGAAAAGTAGATTAACATTCCAATGGATGAGGATGGAATGCATTGTTTATTGAATAATCAACAATCCTGCTGAAATGTTAAATTATTCAAAACTTCGATTAGTATGTCAACCTTGCTACATTTTCAAACATTTTCATAATGATCATTTGACATCATAAACTGGAAGGCCTGGGTATTTAATGGCTTTGTTAGCAAATTTTTCAAAGAAAGTTAATATGAATTAGTTAAATTACATGTGCTGGTTAGGTTTTTTTGTCAAGCTTTCACAAGCTGGAAAGAGGAAACCCCAGCTCAGAAGATGCCTCTGTTAGAATAGCTTAGAGAGAAATCTGTGGGGCATTTTCCTGATTGATGATTGATGCAAGAGGACCCAGCCTCCTGTATGTGGTGCTATCCCTGGACAGGAGGCTGGTCCTGAGAAAGTAAACTGACCAAACTCTCAAGTGCAAACCTATAAGCAGCTTTCTACCACAGCCCTCTGCTTCTGTTCTTGCCTTGACTTCACGATAGATCACATACTGCTTTCTCCATTGGTGCTATATCTCAGCAACACAATGCAATCTAGAGCAGTGATCACACTGCAGTGTTATCTTAGAAATCCCCTATCTTTCTTAGCCATGTTAATCATGGAAAAATCCCAGAGGGATCACCAGATGTTAAGCAGGAGTCTCAGATGAATAAGGCAGATTCAATGTACTTGGACCATCATCGGAGAACATTGTCATCTTGACTCTGTGCAGTTACAGGACCAATTTCCTGAACTCTGGGCTCAGACAAGCCTGCTCCTGTTGACTTGAGTCACTCATTCTTCACAAACCTTAGTTTCTTCATATGCAATGAAAGAACAATATTGGTTCACAAGGTAATCGTCAGTAAGGAACCAGGATTTATACCTACAAAGTATGACTCTAGAACTCTCTAGAACTCTCTAGAACTCTCTCTAGAACTCTCTAGAACTCTCTCTCTCTCTCTCTCTCTCTCTCTCTCTCTCTCTCTTTCAATCAATGTTTTCTAACACTGAACCAAAACTGATCAACTGAGGTAACTGACAAAACTAGATTCAAGAAAGTCACAATCAAAGACTGAAATTATGTGGAAGGCCTCACAGAAGGGCAGGTAAGAATCCGGTGAGAGTACATGCGAGGCCCTGAGCAGGGATTCTGCTTCCAGAACCATCTGAAGGGATGCAGGCAGCATACACTTTGGACTTGGTACCTTCTATCACTTTATGGCTTCTTCCACTACCAACAAAGCCAAGCCTCTCAGCTTAGGTCTAACACAGCAACATAAACTACATAGAGAGCTACAAACAAACTGCAGAGCTCAGTATTGGCCCATGCAACCTGTCCTTGTAATGGGCCAATCTCCCATTTCACATAGTTTTAAAGATAATCAGTGATTTGCAATCTGACTTTCCTCTCAATGTTGCACTGTTTATTTAAATATTTCAATTTCTTAACTCTATTTTTTTAAAAAAAATTCTTATTTTAGATATACTGAAAGATATTACTAATTTCAAAGAGCCTCCGGCTTATCAGAGACTTTTAAGTCTTTGAAAAATATTTATCCTAAAATACACTTAGATTGCAATAAAGTCATGGACACTCTGATTACTTGACCTGGTCTTTTGCCAAATTCTTCAAACAACCATTAATTAAACATAAACTATGTGCCAAGCCCTGGACACAGTATGAGGTAGGAACAAATTCCACCGACACAAGGTTCTGTTCTCTGATGTGCAATAAAAGATGGAACTGGAGGACAACCAGAGCAGAGGCCAGTGCAGCTCAGAGGGGAAGAAGGAAGCATGAGTGATGGCTTATACCTGGGAGAAATGAGAAATGATCAGAAGCAGATTCCCAGAAGAGGTAGTGGCTCGCCCGAAACTTGAATAGTATGTGCCTCCCAGGAAACAGGGAAATATGGCCCTTCAATATGAATGAAGTACAAAATTAAATAAAAATGTAAGTGGCTCCTGAAATCCTCAGTTTTCCCAGCCTACATTAAACCTTACTGTAGCATGTTCGTATCAGAAACAGTAGGCTTCAGAACTTGCAAGCATCCAAAGAGGAGCCAGAAATTTATCCTTCTTGCAAACATCCAGTAGTGCACTGTGATCCATGCCCTGTCTTGCTCTTTATTATGTTAAGCTATGTCATCTGCTTTAGTTACTAATTTACTTAACTGATTCTATTTTCTACAACATAAGCTCAGGATTCCCTAAACAACTACAATTTATTAAAGAATAGATTGAAATATCAAATTGAGTGTAAAGTGGATCATATCTAGCTCTTTCATATTGTGACATTAAAGGCAGGGAAAATTCTGCTACAAAATACTTAAATCAATTACCAAAATTGCCATCCACTTAGTAAGTGCTCAGTAAAATTATTTCAGTTGAGTAGATCTGGGTGGAAAATTCACCACGAGAGTTCAGGCTCATGCGGGGCAAACAACAGAGGGAGGCACACACTCACAGGAACACTAACGATTAAAGAATAAAATAGTCATTTATATTGTCTGAGCATCAAACCAAATGAATGTTTGAAAACACAGGGCAGTCAATGTGTCCGAAAGTATTTGCTATTTTAAGATGGATAGAATAAAACATGTTAGATATCTTATTAAAAGGAAAGTGACATACTGAAGGCTGTCAAGATGGCACAGCTGGTAAAGAGGCTTTCTGTGCAAGCCTGAACACATACTTGAGCCCTAGAGCCCAGAGTGGAAAGACAGAAGCAACTCCTGAAAATTGTCTTCTGACTACACACAGACACACAGGCACAGAGACATATAAACACACACACACACACACACACACATAATATACATTAAATAATACCATTGTAATGTGCATAAATGGATGTTAAAATTATAAATTATGAGCTTGCCAGATTATTAGTCATAAGAAAAGAGCTTGAATCTCCAGAAACATATTTTTATTAATTTATTTCTTATTCATTTTACATCCTAATTGTCCCCTGCCCCATCTCTTCCCAGTCCCCTGCTTCCATTCTCTTCTCCCCAAAGAAAGGGAAGCCACCCTTGGGTACCACCCCACCTTGGGACATTTAATAGCAGTAGGACTAAGCACATTCTCTCACTCTGAAACCCAACCAGGAAGCTCAGTTAGGCAAAGGGGAGCCAATGGCAGGCAACAGAGTCAGAGAGAGTCCCAACTGCAAGTGTGAGGGGACCCACATGAAGACCAAGCTGCACAACTGCTACAAATGTGCAGGCGGCCTAGGTCCAGCCCCTGGATGCTCTCTGGTTGATGGTTCAGTCTTTGTGAGATCCCATGGGGCCAGGTTAGTTGACTCTGTAGGTCTTGTGGTGTCCTTTACCCTTCTGGCTCACTCAATTCTATTTCCAACTCTTCCACAAAACTCCCCAGGCTCCACCTGATGTTTGGCTGTGGGTGTCTGCATCTGTTTTCATCTGCTGCTGGATGAAGCTTCTCAGGTGATAGTTATGTTAGGGTCCCGTAGGCAAGCATAGCAGAATATTATTTGTAGTTTCAGGGATTGTGTTTGTTACCTGGGATGTGTCTCAAGTTGGGGCAGTTACTGGCTCTTCCCTCAATCTGTGCTCCATCTTTACCCTGCACATCTTGTAGGCAGGACAAATTTTGGGTTGAAAGTTCTGTGGGAGAGTTGATGTCTCCCTCCCTCCCCTGGAAGTCTACAGGAGATGGCCACGTCAGTCTCCATACCCCATGGTGGTAGAAGTCTTAGGGTTCCCATAGACAGGATCATACTTTTAAGACCAAACATATACTCTCTTCTCAGGAAAGTTCCCATCAAAACCTCACTATTCTCCAATTTCCATCCAAAGCCACTATGGTGGTTTGAGTGAAAATATCCATCAGAGGTTCATAGGGAGTTGCACTATGGGGAGGTGGGCCCTTTTTGAAGTATATGTGGCCTTTTTGGAAGAACTGTATCACTAGAAGAGGTTTTTCTCATTTCAGAAGCTCAAGCCAAGCCCATGGTTTACTTTCTCTTCCTGCTGCCAGGCATTTCACATGTGGAACTCAGAGCTACCTCTCTAGTACCATGTTTATCCGCATGCCACCATGCTTCCTACCATGACGGCAATGAATTAAACCTCTAAACTGTAAGCCATCTCGAATTAACTGATTTATTCTTTATAAAAGTCGCTCTGGTCATGGTGTCTTCCTCATAGTAATAAAACCCTAAGAAGGCCATTGCACTCATAGAAGAAATGTTTTTGTGGCCCATATGTGACATGGCTGTCGACATGCTTACAGATTTTCCTAGAAATAAAAAAAAATTACAAAATGTGGAGGAAAAAAATTGTCCCAAGATTTCACTTCCAAACGTTACCAAGCTGACCCAAGATCTTGAAAACTGATCTGAAGTAACACCAGGCTGGGAAGGAGAACTCATTACAGAGACCAGGACCAATGTGAGAAGGAGACAATTTACCCTAGGCACAGAATAATGAATCTGAAGGATGAAATCAATGCAAGCAAAAGCTCTCTCTCCCCTCTCTCTGCTATCATACTTTGAAGTCTGAAGCACACATTACCCCTTCCTATTGCTATTCTGTATGAAATCAAGGTAAAAAGCATAGAGCCTGCTGTCAGGTATGGTACTTACTAATTGGCTAACCTGAAGAACGATGTTTAACGTGAAAGAAATGTGCATTCTACAACGAGTACAACCTGGGGTTCGCTGTGTTCTTGTTTCATGAAATTTTCTGGAGATTCCCCCAAAAATCACGCCCTTAAAATGTTGTAGAAATTGAAGTATAAATTGGGCAAGCATTATGGAGTACAGGTATATGTTTAGGCTCCAGAAAACCACACAGCTGACGTCGCAGAAGACATACAGAACTCTCATGGCATTTATTCAAGATAGACTTCTAGGGTTATGTTTTTACACTTTAAGGTGCACAAGGCTCGTGACCTTGAACATATATCTGCATTATGTAACTAAAGGTATGGCTTTTATGTTACTTGGTGAGATGATTTTACATCATAAAATGTAAAGTATGATGTACCTCAGACCCTTGCCCCTGAAGAGACATCACTCATCTTTATTCAGCTTTGCAAGAGATCCATCTAAATAATAACCAAACAATTTAGCAGGTACAGAGACTATGAGTAAACCACATGGAGTATTAGATAATTTTAAAAGTTTTCCTTCCCTGTAAAAGACAGCATGCATTGCTTCTGAGACACTTCCATACTGCAGTATATAAGCTGTAGCCTGCCACGCTGCCAGGTGGATGTCAATTGGCACCTTAGCAGGTACTGGAATCTTCTAGAAAGGGAATTTCAATATCTGATTACATTGGCCAATGGGCATGCATGTGGGAGAGTTTAACTAGGTTAATTGGGGTGAGAAAAGTTTCTACTTTCTGATGTCCTAGAAATCAAGGACTGGCCGGGCGTGGTGGCGCACGCCTTTAATCCCAGCACTTGGGAGGCAGAGGCAGGTGGATTTCTGAGTTCGAGGCCAGCCTGGTCTACAAAGTGAGTTCCAGGACAGCCAGGGCTATACAGAGAAACCCTGTCTCGAAAAAAACCAAAAAAAAAAAAAAAAAAAAAAAAAAAAAAGAAATCAAGGACTGTAACCTGAGACTGTGAGATAAACCCTTTTTTATGTAAGTTGCTTTATTTTTTTTTCAGAATATTTTATCGCAGCAGCTGAAAACTGAAACTGATTAAGGAGGATTTTAGCAAAAGGCAGGTTGAAGGACGTCCATCTGCCTTTCCTTAATTCTGAAGCCTTAAACCTTTATGGCTAGACAATGCTCCAAGGTTCTGACTTCTTCACCTCTCTCTTCTAGTATATGTTCTTATTAATAAGTTAAGTTTAGGTCAAAATGATCCCTAGAAGGTTTCAATCCATGAATAACAGACCTCATTTTTCTGCAAAACACTTTTTCTTCAAATACAGAATCTCTCTCTCTCTCTCTCAAAAAAAAGAGAGAAAGAAAAGATAAATTTCTAAGTATACTTCAATTCTCAGTGAGGTGTCTGACTGTTTATGGGGAATAAAGTAGGTGATTAATGAAGAGTTGATAATTATTATTTGAATTGTTTTTTAAGACACAAATTAGAGGCCATAATCAGAAAAAATACAGAGTTTCATCAGTGGTTAAAGGAACCACAAACCAACAGACATTTTTTTTTCAGGTCAATAGTTTTCTCATCAAATAAATATTGATAAGACACAGGTAAGAAATATGAATTTATTTTTTTACTACTTAAACTTTCTGATGTCATTCTAGAAAATAGAACCTGGCACAGAAAGATAAATATTGTATATATTTGCTTATTTGTGAATATCATCCATTAAATGAGTGATAATTAAGCTACCAAACATAGACTCATAGAGGTTAGGTATGGACAAGGGGCTAGGAGGACACATGTATCTCTCTCAAAGGGAGACGAATAGATTTCATGGGTAAACTAAGGTCAGGAAGGATGGTAATGGAAGGACCAGATGGGGAGGGGGGAAGAAGACTGCATTGAGGAAGGGAATGTGAGAAGAGACAATAAGAATGAAGGTTTATTTAAGGAGTGGTATGGAAATCTAGTGCAATGGAAACTTCCTAAAATATATGAACCATCCTAATAAAGTCTCCAAATAATGGAGGAGATGGAGTCCCAACTGGCCATCTCTTTTCAGCAACCATCCCAGTGCAAGGACTACATCACATACAATTGAGTTGCTGAGCAGGGGGTATCCAATGTAAATCCCCAAACAATTTAGGCTGTTGCCATGACAATAGGTTTCTCTCCATAAACTGACAGAAAAGACCCATTGCTGAACAACACCGCACAACTTATTGAACATGAAGAAGTCAGGCTGGTGCCTACAAAGACCCTTCACACTTATGTTCCAATGTCTTAGATACAGGATGGTATGATACACATTACCAAAAGATAAACAGGCTACCAAAATACAAATGCCAAATCAGACACAAACTGTTTGATCTACAATGCTATCCTGTCTGCGGAATATGCTAGGGCAATGATGGATCAAAGCCAACACTGGAGTCTCCAATCCATGATTTAAATTATGGTCCAATCCACAAGATGGAGTGTGTCCTTGACACTGCTTCAGTGACCAAGAACAAAAAAAATGGAGAGCCCAGAGACCTGGAGAAAAGCCAAATACTTTTTGGAGAAAAGAGAAAAGCTCTTTTTAGAAATAGGGTTAAAATGACTCTATGATATTCTGCCATACTCATACCTTGGTGCCTTATTCAGCCACCATCACAGAAGCTTTCTCCTACACAGCCAGACGCCATGAGAGAATGAGAGACTTTGAAACACTCAGCCCTAAATGGGAGGTGCCTAAGAAACCCCTCTGCTCAAAGCTCTGAGAACCCGGCAGAATAGAACTGCGAAGAGGATAAAAGCAAGAGGAGATGGAAGATACCAGGAAAACAACTCTCTCTACATCAACTGAACAAAGCTTATGCGAACACACAGAGACTGAGGCAGCACGCGCAGTGCTTCCATGATCCTTCACTAGGTTCTCTGTGTGTTCATTAGAGCTTTCAGCTAAGCTTTGGTATGGGGCTCTTGAGTGCATGAAAGTGGGTCTCAGACTCTTGTGTGTTCTCTTCAGCCATTTTCCTTCTACTGACTTGCCTCACCCAACTTTCCTCTGGGTGGCTTTTGTTTTATCTTGTTATATTTTATTTTGCTATGCTTGCGTATTAAGTCTTAGAAGCCCCTTCTTTTCTCATGAGAGACAGAAAGGGAATGGATCTGGATGGAAGGAGAGGGCAGGAGGAACTGGGAGGGGTGGAGGGAGGGGAAACTGTAATCAGGAAATGTTGTATGAGAAAATAGTCTGGTTTCAATAAAAGGGAAAATAAATTACAAAAAAAAAAAAAAAAAAGAGAGAGAGATAGTTTCAGTGTCTCCAATGCTGTCAAGACAATTGTCATATGGAAATCACACCTTTTAGATTATCAAGGGTTGTTTGTTTGAATGAGTGATTATAAAAGCTACTGGTCATTGTTTTCCATTATATATTAGATGTTACCCTTTGTGTTTGTATATTTTCTCTTACTTAATAGTCTAATATAGTTAATGTCTACACCTTATCACAATCACATTATGGTAAAAAAAAAAGTATCAAGAAGTGAAAAAAATCATCTGATGTTCTTTTATTAAGGAGTTACACAAATAGAATTCCACATAGACCATGCAGTTCAGAGCCCATGTGCCTAACCAACAGAATATGTAAATAATTGAACTCTGCTTAGGCATTAGAGAGTTAGGAATTTACTAATCATTCTTGAGGCGTGATGATAAAACAACAAGAGAATTTAGAGAATTTGAGATGGTAAATGCTTCCAAACCCTCAGACATCTTATGTTTTACCTAGAAACAGAAACTAGTTAGATATAGCACAGCTATGTCCTAAGTCAGTAAGCATAAGGAAAGACTTCCTCATGGTAAAGGAGACTTCTCTGTGCTATGAAGATCAAATGCAGAAACGCAAATATATAACTAAACATATTACTGCCTTTGCAAAGGTCAGAGGAGGCACTGCACTGAAAGACTGACAAGTCAGGACTTCTCTGGGATGACAGTATGACTCAGAGGATAACATTTATATTCATTTAGGCCAGATGGCCTATTCTTGACCAGAAAACCCACATAAAGGTGGGTGGGAAAACTGACTTCATGAACGTGTGTTAATACCTCTGTGTATGTTTTTGAGCACACGTGCCCCCACATATGCATTATACACACATAATAATTTTTATTTAAAGACCCCTCTCCTTATAGATAAACCATTCAATGCCAGGAGATATAAATATGCACAAACCATTCAAGAAATCATCAGGACAGACAGAAGGAGAACTCAGCTGTGCTTGCTCCATGTGCTGACCTTTATCATTATAAAAGGATACACAACTTACTTTGAATATAGCCTTATGGGTGAAGGATGTCCTTAACTGAGCTAACTCTTAGATGGATATGCCAAGGCATAAAATTCTGCTCCTTGATCCACTAAAGTCTTTTAGCAGCAAAATTAAAAATCCCTTTTCCTCTAAGGCTGAATTATATATCCTCAATTACCTCATATACATGATTCATAACATAGAAAAAATGATTAGTGCAACCTAGGCCTTAATATGAAATATCTTCAATCAAACACCATTATTAATTTGTGATTTGGCTCAGAGTGGCGGTTTCCGAGAAAGAAAACAAACAATTCATAGCTGAAAGATTCCGAGAATTGGAACACTCAAAGGATGTGTATTTCAACTCACTTGCTTGAAATTAGCTTATCATATCATGAGGCCATTGCTAAGCAAGTTGACTGGGGCCTAGAAATGTAGATAAATATAGCAAGGTTCAGTTTTGCTAGAGAAAATGGGTAAAGCCATGGAATTACCAGTTGCAGAAATTTCTGGCAAAGTAAGCCGTTATAAACTTTCGAGAAAACTGTTATGCATGCATATAAACATGAAATGCCTCCACAAGCTCATGTGTTGAGCCTAAGTCTTTAGCTGCTGACACTGTTTTATGAATTTCACAAAATTTTACTGTGCATGGACCAGGTGGGAGCAGTGTGACATTAGGCATATATCTTAAAGTCAAATCAAAACCTGGCCCTGATATTCTCTCCTTTCTCTCTCCTTCTCACTATCATATTCCTTTCTCTCTCTCTCTCTCTCTCTCTCTCTCTCTCTCTCTCTCTCTCTCTAACTCTCTCTCTATCTCTCTCTGCATATATATATGTATATGAATATATGTGTGTATATATATATATATGTATATATGTGTGCATATATATATATATGTGTGTGTGTATGTGTATGTGTATGTGTGTGTGCGCACACACACATGAACATATATACCTCTATGTGCTCTAAGTCTTTAAGTCTTTATGTCTCTCTATCTCTTCTATCTGTTTTCATCTCCTCTTTCTTCTTCTCCTATGCCTTTCTACCATAATGCTGTGTTTCTTCATGACTCAAATACTGGACATGACTGAACATGGACTAAAACTTCTAAAACCATGAGCCAGAATAATTCCTCCTCCTTTAAGTTATTTATGCTATTTTGTCACAGTTACAAAAAGTATTTCTAATATAAAAACCACGTAAGCTATATTATGCTAGTATTCTTTAAAAATGATATAAAGTTTATGCGTGAAGTGAGTTGCTTTTCTGACAAGATGACTATTCCTGCCAATGTACAGGCTGTAATTTTCTTGTAATATAGTGTTAACTTAAAAGATCACTGCATCAATCAGAACTTAATTGTTATAACAGATGTAAGTAATAACAAATTTCTGCCTAGAAGAAATTTATTTAAACAACATAAGGCAGTAGGCTAGGGAGATTGCCTTGGAAAGGTATACAGCCAAAAGTTGAAGGAGTTAGTGTGAGGGAATCATGGTGCTTCTACAGCAGAGTACAAAAAACTCGTATCCACCCTGCAAACACTGGAGCTAGCATCTCAGCATGAGCCAACAATTTCCTCTATGTCCATTAGAGAAGAATCAGGCAACTTTCCTGCTATTCCCATTGGGAGCGATCTTATACAGTTCCGAATCTTCAAGTCACTGCTCTTATACTTTCTGGAAGTACATTAAATTCTGTGGCTGTCCTTGAATATAAGAGGTCAAATTTTCAACTACATGAGAGGAAGAAACTACATTGTCTAGTAAGGAGATCTCCAAAAACAAGGCTTTCAAAATATTAGTTGCTTTTATTCTTATTTGTACTCTTTCCTTGGAGAGATAAAAACATCTACCCTTTCCTCATACGATGCCAACAACAAAGCAAAGCATAAGTTCTTTAACTCCAGAAAAATTCACCCAGGAGCACCAGTGAGTTCACTGGAATGACTTACAGAGCTGCTTACAGAAGTGTCAGTAACCCCAAGGCATGGACACTGAAAAGTCTCCTTGATGTGAATAATGGCTTCTTCAAAGCCACACATATGAATCCCTTCTCAACTACCATTCCCCAACCTATATATGGTAGCACATAAGAGACACTGAGCTCATGTGCAATTAGGGAAGAATTGCCTATGACTGACCTAGAATCTCAGGTAAAGATATAAGGACTCTCCCATACACTCTAAGGGGACTGTCAACAGCCAACAAAGGTATATCCTCCAGGATTCTTGCCTACTCCTTCCTCATTTTTATTAGTTCTTTGAGAATCTCTCTCGACCATATTTTAATCATATTCACTGTTCCACTGACTTCTTAGAAATCCATCATGTCACTACCCATCCAAGTTCTGCAAGTAGACTCAGCTGAATTGACGAAGTCGGTGGCTGTTTTTCTCAAAGTCACCTGTTCTACAACAAGTTGCCACAAACAACTTAAGGGAGGAATGAATTGTTCAACTTGGCCAACAATTTGAGGGTATATTGAAACAAGGATGGAGAACCATGGCAGCAGCCCTCAGGAAACAGAGATGGAAACTGCTGCTTCCCATTGTCAGAGTCAGTCCTTAAACATTTCCTGAAATATTCTCATAAACACACCCAAAGATATATTTACATAATTGTTCTAAATCCAATCAAGTAGATAATGTGCATTAAGCATTATTGCAAGTATATAAGAAGTTAATCAGAGGGAGAAAATTATATTGTTCTTAGGTTATGACCAGTAACACTATTGTTTTGGGAAAAACTGAAAAGAGACAGAAACAGTTCAAGTTCATAAAGTGAAAATTAGAACTTTCTCTCCTATTTAACAATGCTTGTACATATTTGTACAGGTTATTGAAATAGGAATGATCCATGGGTTACTCTTCTTCTCCTGAGCCAAACATTGGTTTTTGGTTTCAGGAATTAGCTACTTCTTTGAAGTACAAAATGTGTCCTTTATTACGCTTATAAGGCCCAAGACACACAATTCATATATTAAATATTAAATCAATGTTTCACAGAAAGTAGGGTAGAAAGGGGGAGGCAGTAAATACCTGAAATAAGACAGGAATATCAGTGGATGATGAAATGTAGAGTTTCTAGCAAATCTGACACAATCTTTGTTGTTCACAAACCCTACTTCACCTATTTTCTTCTTCTTCTTCTTCTTCTTCTTCTCCTTCTCCTCCTCCTCCTCCCCTTCCCCCTCCTCCTCCTCCTCCTCCTCCCCCTCCTCCTCCTCCTTCTCCTTCTTCTCCAGTGACCACTAGCAATTCTTTTAAGTATTTTGACACATTGATATTTTTATCATCCCTAAAACTTTATATCATAATATAACAAAAAATAGTAATACACAAATTATAGCAAATGCTTCTAAGCTCAAGTTAGTTAAAACTGGAAAATTATTAGACATTATTGATTACACCTGCACTCAAGAGGCTCCAGCAAGAGATTTGTCATAAACTCAGAGACAGCTTGAGCTGAAAGTTGAGTATCTTCTCAGCATATGCTAATGAGTAAGGCCCTCTCTCAAACACAAACCAAACAAACATAAATCCCCAAATACAAATATATGACCAAAATAATTCATGTATTTTTGACAGGGTATACACAGATAAGCATGATTGAAAGACATGCGATCAAATTAGATGTTAGATATGTTACACAGAGAAGTTAGGTAATTAGCAGAATAAGGAGAGAGGTAGGCAAGATAAATTTCTTCCCAAACCACTATTTTTCCCATTGCTAGCCTTGCAAACTCACAGATAACGAATGTGGGTGGAGGTTTGGAAACAAAAGTTAACAGTAGGAAGGAAAAGGGGTAGATATCAATCAATCTGGCAGATGTAGCACTGCTTGCTGTTCTGGGAGACGTTAATTCTGTTACTAAAATCCTATTTGAAATACTTAGAGATAGATCCATGCTAAAATAAGTAGTGATTACTCTTGAGTAAATAAACAATGACCTTACCTTTATCTACATTATTCATTATAAATGCCACAGTGGCTTTGTTCATCTTAATATTTTATAAGGAATCACTTCACATGCTATAAGATGTTCCATAGGGGTTAAGAGAAAATATATACAAAGTAAAGTCTTTGCATAAGCAGTAAATGTATATGTCATACTGTAGGAATGTACAGAGAGGACATTTCGGGTGTGGCTGAGCTGTACATTTTGAGAAAGACAAGTTTACATGGCACATATTATCAACAAAATAGCCTATTAGGATGCAAAAGCATTCTGATAAGCCAAACACGCTACATAAATGTTTGCATCCTAATTCTCAGATCTGGTGTATTAATTACTTCTCTCCTAGATGTAGTGAAATGCCTGAGAAAAGCAAATAAGAGGGGAAGGCTATATTTCAGATCACAGTTCAAGGGTACAACGGTCTCGGCAGTGAAGTCAGGGCAGCAGGAGCTTGAGCCAGAGAAGCATGAATCTGGTGCTCAGCTCATTCTCCCCTTTCATTTAATCTAGGACACCGGGGCATGCAATGATGCCACCTACATTCAGGTTTGGCCTTCTTGTCTCAATTAACCTAGTCTAGAATCTCCCTTATAAATATGGCCAGTCTGCTAGATGATTTTAGAGCTTCTCAAGATGACACTCATTATTAGCCATTATAGTGTGACCTGACAGTGCAACATTTTTCAGTTTTGATTAGATTAAACATCTTGGGGTGGTATAATTGCAATGAAAGAGACATGTGGGAAGGTGGGTAATCATTGAATTCTTATATAGGAGAAGGACAATATGTCTTTATTCAAGAACAAGAACATCGGCTAGTGAAGAGGGAAGATACTATGCTTCTGGCTTTAAGGATACACAAAAGGGCCAGATGCCTCTACCAGATGGAAAAGGCAGAAAGGGGTATCTCATCTGGAACCCCCCAGAATCCAGCATAGACCCATGGATATTTCCACAGAAAGAGGTTCTTGCAGACTTTGTGGCACCAGACCTTTATGTCTGGATTATTTTAAGCCACTGATGTTGCCCAATCTTACAGAGGCAATAAAGACCTATTAGAACTTCCTGTCAATGATTATATCATCAGTGTACAAAACCAGAAGTAGAGAAGGAGACAACACTCTGTCAGGACACTCTCATGTACACACACATACACAAAGAAAGAAAGAAAGAAAGAAAGAAAGAAAGAAAGAAAGAAAGAAAGAAAGAGAGAGAGAGAGAGAGAGAAAGAAAGAGAGAGAGAGAGAGAGAGAGAGAGAGAGAGAGAAAGAAAGAAAGAAAGAAAGAAAGAAAGAGAGAGAGAAAGAAAGAGAGAGAGAGAGAAAGAAAGAAAGAAAGAAAGAAAGAAAGAAAGAAAGGAAGGAAGGAAGAAAGAAAGAAAGAGAGAGAGGGGAGAGACAGAGAGCGAGAGAGAGAGAAAGAAAGAGAGAAAGAAAGAAAGAAAGAAAGAGAGAGAGAGAGAGAAAGAAAGAGAGAAAGAAAGAAAGAAAGAAAGAAAGAAAGAGAGAGAGAGAGAGAAAGAAAGAGAGAAAGAAAGAAAGAAAGAAAGAAAGAAAGAAAGAGAGAGAGAGAAAGAAAGAGAGAGAGAGAAAGAAAGAGAGAAAGAAAGAAAGAGAGAGAGGGGAGAGACAGAGAGCGAGAGAGAGAAAGAAAGAGAAACAAAAAATGGTGGAGGTGAGGGAGGGAAGGGAAAAAGGAAGGAAGAAAGGAAGGAAGGAAAATAAAAAAGAAGGAAAGAAAGGAAGAAAAAAGCAAGCAAGACAGACAGACAGAAAGAGAGAGAGAGAGAGAGAGAGAGAGAGAGAATTTCAATCACTCTCTATGTGGTCATATGAACTTCTCTGGTAACTGTTCAGTTCAATATCTTATACAATGACTGGAAGATTTGGGTTTTGGTATTTAATTTATATAGTTCTTATTGTATTCTAAATATTACGTCCATGTCTGAAATATAAATGGCAAAGACTCCCCTCCTCCATTCTTGAAGTTGTCTCTTTTCCCTACTGATATTATTCAATAATGTGAAGAGGTTTGTTTAACTTCATGTAATATCACTTGTCAATTCTTGGGGTGGTTTCCTGTGCTTTTATTGGGGAAAATTTATTTAAAATGTCTTGAAATTCCTTCTCTTCACAGACAAAATGACTAATAAGAAAACAAATAGCAACATATTCTGCTAAGGATATGGAGAAAGAAACTTTTATTAACTGCTGTTGGGAATACAAATTAATGTGGCCATTATAGAAATCATCATAAAATCATAAAGGGTCCTCAAAATCCTAAAGTGGAACTAAGTATAAATACATGTTCAATGCCCTCCGTGTGGGCCTTTGCACAATGATATTCATTGGTACACTGTGAAGAATAGCAAGGAAATGGAACAAGCCTAGATATTAGTCAACATTTAGATAAAGTGAATCCATT
Source organism: Mus caroli (assembly GCF_978045245.1). Classification (NCBI taxonomy): domain Eukaryota; kingdom Metazoa; phylum Chordata; class Mammalia; order Rodentia; family Muridae; genus Mus; species Mus caroli. The sequence goes on along the minus strand of NW_028227275.1, from coordinate 8,869,422 downwards.
GTATATGCACAGAAGGTTTGATTCCACTCTAACGAAATATGAAATCATAATATTTGCAGGAAAACGAAGAACTGAAAGCTACTATGCTAAGCAAAGTAGCCCAGACACAGAAAGTCAAACAGCATAGGTTTTCTCACACACAGATCCTTAATTTCAGTTTTTATATGTGTATGCGTATCAATGTAGGCCATGAAGTTAGAAAGGAACCAAAGTGAGGAAAAAGAGAATTGAGGTCTTAAAGGAAGAGGAGAGAAAACAGGATATAAAGAAAAGCAAGATGAAGACACTTGTGACAGCCCAGAAGGGGGGTAGAGAGGAGGGGAAAGGCAGCAGAAGGGGGCAAGGCACAGAAACAAAGTATCCATGAAGATTCCTTTTAATGGTAACCTTTAAAAGTGAAATTTTAAATGGCATGTTTATTCTTGTCTCTCAATCAAACCAAGGAATGTAGAAACTACATCTCGATGTGCAAATCATTTACGTTTGATCAGCTACTGTGTTTCTGAAAGAAACTGATGAGTTTAACCAAGCAGAGGCAAGACTGAAAAGTAAGCAGGAATATTACTAAAAAGTAGATGCAGCAAGTAGGAGCTACCTCTATTTTATATAATTTCCTTGATTTTTCACTTTTCCGCCCAGCATTTGAGTTTGAGATCTGTGGCTGTAGAAGAAAGCACTCTGAAGAGAAATGCTCCTGAAAAGGAGAGAGTCAGTATTAGCACTGACTCTTTAGTCCTTAGAAAGAATTTCAGAACAGGCCTTCAGGCCTCCACTTCCAACTAGTCTGCTGTGGGTTAGAGGAGGGTAATCCATAGCACATAACATCTGTATGTAAAAGCACAGAAGTTATTAAGCAGCAAGTGTGAGCCCTATCACTACTAGCTCAGAATAATCGTTGTTAGCCAGTCTCAGGAGTAAGCCTAGTTGCTCCATACTTATATGTAAAATCACCGTGGGTCCACCAGGGAAAACATCTTGAAGATAATAATATTAATAATAACTTATTATTATTATTATTATTATTATTATTATTATTGGCTTTCTGACATAGCTTTGAATAGGTTCACCTTACAGCATTTTAGATGGCTTTTTGAAATGGAAGATGGGACTAGGGAGAACAAAGGAGATACATGACCAAACAAAATCAAGTCACAGAGATCAGATTCCAGGGAACCATATAGGACATTATCTACATGAATTACAATACCTGAAACCCAGACCTAATTTCACTATCTTTGTTTCAATTATATTTTATATTTTAATGCCATTTCAATTGTTGAAACTCTCTAAAATATACAGATGGGGGCATCAAAACAAAATTGGTTTGAAATGAAGAATAATAAATATCATATGTTCTGAATTTAAAAACAACTAATATAGTGATGTTCCCATGGAGAAGCCCAACACAGTGAATTAGAAAGAACCTGATCCCTTATCTCCAGAGGGGCAAGATACCTTAGAACAAGGACTTTCCTCAATACCAAACTCTGAGGTTCATTATTTTCAAGACCTTTAGCAACTCATAGCCCTTCAACATTATATAAGAGAGCCATTCTGCTCATAGCTGTCCTGTGAAGAGTGACTGCTTCTCCATCCTCTGGATGCACGTGGTAAGTTCTATTCTAGTGGTAGCTCAAGCCCCTCTCATTAGATACTCACTGGCCACTTCTGGGAAAGCTGAGAGTCTGTCTTCTAAATAATTATAATAACCACTTAACAATACCATGCATGTAATAGGAATTCCTTTACCACAGGGGGCTTCCTTTACCACAATATTCTAGAAATAACTAATATTATGAAACACAAAAAAAAATGACCATGAAAGAAAGTCTTTTAGTTTTACTAGGTGGGAACAGTATCTTAGGGAGAAAACATTTTATTGCTATTCTCAAAAGAAGTATTCCTAAAAGCCTTTTACACAACAAAATTTCACACACACACACACACATATGAATGATAGAATTTATTGGTCTCCTCAAGTATATATGGTCAATGGGGGAAGACAGTTCTCAGAGCAAAATTTTCTCAGTCCAAACCATCAATTAAAAGCAGATAATAAATTTGAATTGCAGTTAACTAAATTAAAAGTATATCTCTCAGGAAGGCTTGAGAGATTGCTTAGTGGTTAGCAATGCTTGCTTCTCTCTCTGAAGACCCATGTTGTATTCTCACCATCCACATCATGTGGTACACATTCACTTATATCATGAGCTCCAGGGAACCTAACTGCATCTTCTGACCTCCATGGGTAACTCCCCTCACTTGCTGATATACCCACACAGGCACAGATGCACACACACACACACACACACACACACACACGTGTATGTGTGTGTGCTAATTTGCTATACCTTGAAGCTCATATGCTTGGAGTTTTTTGATAGTAAATTTATGATCTAGTAAGATTAATCAAGTAGATGTCATTTAGCAATTATGGTAGCATGAAGTTAGTCTTAGAAGAATTCTAAGGTTATATGATAATGAAGATACTAAGGGTGTATTAATATGGTACTTTTATAAATTACCCAAAACTGTGATTAAGTAAACAAGTTCTGAAGTATATATGGTCTTAACACATTTTCTCATTCAAATTTTATATTTTAGATAAGGAAGTTGTTTTCTACGGAGGGGATCTTACCAGGTCACAGGAGAAGCAGGGGTCAAGGCTGCATATCCACAAGTCCTACTCCCTTATCTATTCTGTATTCCCTTTAACCAAGGAGACAGAGAAGCTACTGACATTGGAGGCAAATGTTAAGGCAGAGGACAAATACTGTTTGATATCCCCACCTAGCAAGGACAGTAGGAATATAAGACTCAGCCACAAGGAATCCAGAACCTGGAGTGTACAGTATGCAAGTGTAACAAGTGAATGGTCTTGGCCTTGGTTACTGGGCACCAAGCTCTCTGACAGCTCTTTCAACCATATTTGAGAAGCAATGGAGAGTTAATGGAGCAGATTGAAGGAGGCTAACTGAATCGCACCTTCCTAACAGAGAACAGTACATGCCTGGTACTCATAAGTGCATTTTAAGTAAGTTCACACACAGTACTTATTAAAGTAATAAGTAAAATATAGCTAAATTCATTTTTACTGAATTACTATCAGTTCTATTAGAGATATATTATACTAGCTGGTTTTATGTCAACTTGACCCAAGCTGGAGATATCAGAGAGTAAGGAATATCAGTTAAGGAAATGTCTCCATGAGATCCAGCTGTAAGGCATTTTCTCAGTTAGTGATCAGTGGGGAAGGGCCCAGCACCATTGTGGGTGGAGGCAGCCCTGGGCTGGTGGTCCTGAGTTCTATAAGAAACTGGATGACTTAATCCCAGCACTCAGGAGGCAGAGGCAGGCAGATTTCTGAGTTCAAGGCCAGCCTGGTCTACAAAGTGAGTTCCAGGGCAGCCAGGGCTATACAGAGAAACCCTGTCTCTGAAAAAAAGAAGAAGAAAAGAAAAGAAACCAGATGACTGAGCAAGCCAGGAGGAGCAAGCCAGTAAGCAGCATTCACCTGTGGCCTTTCTATTAGCTCTTACCTCCAGGATCCTGTCCTGTTTGAGTCCCAGTCCTGATTTCTTTTAATGATGAACAGTGCTATAGAAGAGGAAGGTGAATACACTTTTTTTTCTCTATAATTTGCTTTTGGTCATGGTGTTTTATCATAGCAAAAGAATTCCTAAGACATCCAATCTTGTGTGCTTTCCAAAATCTGTGGTAGTTAAAGTGAGAATACACACACACACACACACACACATACACACACACCAGCTCATACATTTGAAAGCTTGGTCCCCAGTTGGTAGAACTGTTTGGAAGGGATTAGTAGGTATTGCCTTGCTAGAGGTGATATGCCACAAAGGACAGGTTTTAAGGCACTGTTTTCAACCTTCCTACTACTGTGGCCCTTTAAAATAGCTCCTCCATTGCTAGTGGGATTGCAAATTTGTACAGCCACTCTGGAAATCAATCTGGCAGTTTATCAGAAAATTGGAAATAGTTCTACCCAAAGACCCAGCTATACCACTGCTGGTCATATACCCAAATGATGTTCCACCATATCACAAGGACACATGCTCCACTATGTTCATAGCAGCCTTATGCATAATATGCAGAATCTGGAAACAACCCAGATGTCCTTTGACTGAAGAAAGGATACAGAAATGTGGTTCATTTACACAATGAAGTACTATTCCACAATCAAAAACAAAGCATCATGAATTGTCCTCGTGCCACCCACAGGTTTCGAATCACTGCTTTAGGGTTTCAAAACCCCACACCATTGCCAGTTAACTCTTCCTGCCTTGTGTTTGTGGCTAGAGATATGAGCCCTCAGGTACTACTCTAGGACCATGACTTCAGGCCTCTGCCAAGTCCGTGTCATGGACTCTAACCCTATGGAACTGTGAATTACAAATGGAACACTTTCTTTTTTGTAAGTCTCCCTGGAAGTGGTACCTTATCATAGCAATAGAAATATACCTAAGAGGAATGAACAGTCAGCTATTGGATGGAACACAGGACCCCCAATGGAGAAGCTAGAGAAAGCACCCAAGGAGCTGAAGGGATCTGCAACCCTATAGGTGGAACAACAATATGAACTAACCAGTACCCCAAGAGCTCATGTCTCTAGGTGAATATGTAGCAAAAGGTGGCCTAGTCGGCCATAATTGGGAAGAGAAGCCCTTTGTCTTGCAAACTTTATATGCCCAGTACAGGGGAACACCAGGGCCAAGAAGTGGGAGTGGGTGGGTAGGGGAGAAGGGCGAGGGGAGGGAACTTTAGGGATAGCATTTGAAATGTAAATAAAGAAAATATCTAATAAAGAATAAAAGAAAAAAAAAAACACAGAAAGAGGAAAAGGGTCCCAAGGGTAGGCAAAAGAGCCAGAGCCAGCTCCAGTTCCCACAGTTAGGAATCTCACAAGAACACTGAGCAACACAGCCATGCTGCATATGCAGAGTACCTATGTCAGGCTCATACAGGCTTCCCAATGACTATGAGCCTAATTGATTCCCAGTCAGTTGATTTTTTTGAGCCATGCTCTTGTGGTATCCTTGATCCCTCTGACTCCTCAATCCTTTCTTCCTCTCTTCTATATGATTCCTTAGTTCCCCCTAATATTTGTCTATGAGACTATGACCTTCTATCTCATAACTCCTTCCAGAGAAACCAAAACATATTACCTACTGATAATCTCTGCTCTACAGCACGGCCATATCTAATGGACAACAACAAAACTCATAATACCAGCACAGATGCTTGACAAAGGTCCAGCAAAGCTGAGTTGAGTGGTGAAATTGCTGTTGTGTGGACTTTCATTTTTGGATTTGATCTCCACGAATTGCCTGCTTGGAGTCTTTTACAACTTGAGATATTGGATTGATGGAAATTCTCTTATGAATTATCCAGGAGTACTGCTTCTAAGTTTTCCCAGAAAAGCCCTCAGCTTTTAGAGAGATTTCGTTATCTTGCCTACTTGAAGGTTTTCCTTAAGTTCTTGAGGTTGTGACTCATATAAGGAGGAAGGAGATCTCCTAGTGAGGATCTGATGCCAAGATACTCTTGGGATATCTGCCCCTGAACTCACTCAGAACAAGATAATCAGAGCAAAGTAAACTTTAAAAGGTAAACAAGATTCAGTGGGCCAGAGGAGTTGGCAGCAGATAATATTAAAAGCATCTTTTTAATTTTACACTCTGACCATTAAGAGTTAGTAGTGCACTGTTTGGCACATGGCAATCTGCCCCGGTTGGCTTGGAGATTTTTCTTTCTGTCTAGTGCCCTTGAAACCACACAATTCTTAAGTATTGTGTAATGGAATTGATGAGGAGAAAGGATTGTAAAAGATAACTCTGTTCTGTCACTGTTTATCAGTGATGACTATAATTATGACCAAGAAAAAGTTAAAGCATGTATCTAGAGACAAAATTAATATTATCTATGCTTTGGAATAACATGAATCTATCCCTGCTGACTGAGTTATGTATAAATAAAGAAACACTCTGGCTGTCAGTATGCCAGGCTGCAAGACTCCTCTGAACTCTAACTTACTCCTCCCTAGATGACTCCTTATCTCCTCTGCAGGACCTGGTCATCACCAGGCTTGTGCCCCAGAAGCTCTGGCATCTGAAGCTGATTTCTCAGTAGGTGTTCATTTTCTTCAGAACTGTGACAGCAGAGAAAATTCAAAACAAAACAATAGAAAGTATTGTTTCTTTATATTTATTATTTTCAGAACTGAAGCTTCATTAACTCAGACCCGAAACACAGAGAAAATTCAACAAGTCAAGAACTAACATGTCTCTGAAGTGATACCTTTCCATAATTCAAAGGTAAGGATGCTTCAATCAACACCTTTGACAGATGACAACAAGATTCTCATGCCTGTCAGTGAATATAAAAGATAGCCATGGTGTGAAGTTTTGAAAGATGTACAGTGACGTTTGTACTGAGCTCTTTATATAACATGTCCTTTCTCCATGCTGAAGTCACAATACTCAGAATACTTACTTTAGGGTCATCAGTTAATTTTGCTTTTTATTATTCTCACGGTTGAAATTTTTGAACTTGGATCTGTAGTTCAAATGGATTTCTAAATATTTATGCTTATATTCATAGACATGTACAGCACTCAGCCTTAGTCATAGGAGTCTATCTCAGTGTGGGTCACTGTCAAAGTTCTGGATTCACAACTTGCCAAAGGGCTGAGAATAACTGATGGCCAAGTTCTTGTCCCAAATCAGATGCATATGTCACCTCTTTAGAAGCCCGACATGGAACATCGTGGAAGAGATAGGAGAAGGGTTGTGAGAGCTGAGGGATGGGAAACATTGGAATAAGATGCTGACTTCTGGACATGACATGGTTGCTGCACTCATGGACATATAGCATCTATGACCACTGTCATGGGGCCAGGAAAAAGAAAGGAAAAGGGGAATCATTATGATAAAAAAGAGAGAGACTAGTGAGCAATAACTGGGTTGCCAGAAGTAGGACAGAAAAAAGAAAGGATGGGGGATGAAGATTATCACAATGAATTCCATGCATGTACAATATTGTCAAGAATAAAAACACAATTAAAAAAGTTCAGTCTGCAAGAAAGTATTTTCTAAATTTTGATGTCTCTTTTGAGCTATCTGAGGGTCCCTACCAACTTGACCATACAGTAGGTTCTTAAGCACAATGAGTGTACATACTGTTTAATTTTGATATTGACACTTACCTCTTGCGCGCGTCCGACTCGACCAGCAAGAATGATGCTGCAACAGGATCCTTCTGCACACGTTTATTGGGAGAGCTTGATTGTAGAGGTGAAAAGACCCTGAGCCCAGCCCTAGTGCTGCTTTATATAGGCCTAGGAGAGGCGTGTCTCACACCCGGGTTGTGTTTTGCTTGGTTGATGCTTACCACCTCATTTGCATTCCTACATCTGATTGGTTACTTTCTCTCTCATCTGATTGGTTAACTTCTCTCTCTTCTGATTGTTCAATTTCTCTCTCATCTGATTGGTCAATTTCTCTCTCTTCTGATTGGTCAATTTTGGTCAATTCTCAAAACCTCATCTTGGCAAAAAACTTTCCTGCGTGGTGGCCAGCAGAAGCCTGTGCCACTCTGCAATGGCACATGTGGCTTCCCACATCTCCCCCTTTTTGTTTTAATAAAATGAGGCTGGACTAGGCCTGTGCAATTATGTCCATCCGCTGTGGCTCCTGTTTTAGGTCGTTCCTCCAATGTCACAGTCTTTCCCGTCGTAGGGTAACCCTATCGCCACTGGGCCCCGTGTCTTAGGTTGGCCTGTGCATGAGGAAAGTTGCCCGTCTCTGGATACCTCAGTGCTGTGTGACAGTAACTGCTAAATGACCTAGGGCGAACTCTGCAAAAGAGGCCAGCCAAAAAATGAATTAGTGGGGAAATCATAATCACCCTGTCGTATGCATCAATGTGCAAGGGCTGATCAATGATCATTATCTCCTTGCTTTTCTGGGAATAATCTTTAGTCAGTATAAAGTTCATGGCTGACATCACATCTCTTCCCCATAAGTTTACAGATAAAGGGAGTACATAAGGTTGAAAAAGCCCTGTCCTTCCTTCTTTATCTTTCCATTGTAAGGATTTTGCACTTATAGTTGGGGTAGCCTCATATCCTAATCCTTGTAAGCTATGTGACGATTGATTAACAGGCCAAGAAGCAGGCCATCAATTACTGGATATAATGCTTTTATCCGCTCCTGTATCCATTATACCTTGAAAGGTTTTTCCTTTTATTTGTAAAGATATGTACTTTCTTTTCAAACCTACTCTTTCCACCCTTTGTACACTGCTTTTGCATATCACCTGTTTTCTTATGTTGTTTAGAATAACTCTAAACTTGAATTTCCAATTTTAAGCTAACTTTCTGTTACAAGCAAAAGGCTGCCTGCCCCTTTAAAAGCTCCATTTGCAATCGGCCCTCAACAGGGCTTTTTCAGCTGTACTTGACTCCCAGCCACCGTGCAGCTAACTTGTCAATTTTTGCTGTGCAGACTGAGACTGCTTTTTATATTTTTCAACATGAAACACAGAACATCATTCAATCATCCAAACATGAATTGACAAACATATAGACAATTTGGTGCACCAAAAACAGACAATAGACAGCTCAAAGGGACACAGATATCCTAACCAGAGCTAAGAATATCTCCATAGGAGTCAGAGAGGAAGCAGGACGTCTCCCGTTTTCCTTCTGTCCCTAGGAGGGCTCTGAAATAGCTTATTTTCATTTTTTCTCTTTCTTCTGGGAATTCTGCACAGTGGCTGCTTCTAATAGTTACTCCTCTTTCCCTGAGAGCTATCGTTAAGCCTTTGATGAAGGCTGCCTCTTTAGTCAAAGTCCTCGAGAGGAGGGTAAATTGACTTAATTTTTTGTTCTTCATTTTTTATATTATCCTTTATATCTTTATATTATCCTTTGTATCTTTATATTATCCTTTGTATCTTTATATTTTATATTATCCTTTGTATCTTTATTTTTAGCTTCCTTTCTTTTTCTCTCTCTTTTTTTTTTTCTTAAATTACTTATTTTTCTGCGTGCATCTTCTTTTTCCTTTCTCTCTGTTTCTGATATGCCTTCCTGGTACTCCTACAATATCGCTGCCCTTCCTTAACAGCTGGTCCCACACAAACCCAGCAACAACTACCAGACCTACTGCGTAAGAAAGCATACCTCTCAGAGTCTTACCTTAATTTCTTTATACTTACTGGTACCACTGTTCCTCAGCTGAAGAGTTCTGAATCCACGCCGGATCCTTCTCAGCAGCCTGTTTTACGGGAACCTTTATTAACCGCTCCTTCCCCACGATGCAGTTCTGAATCCTCCCTGTAGCAGGGGGTCTTCACTCATGCCTGAAGATGTTTCGTCCCGGGTTTCGGCACCACTTCTTGCTCGCGTCCAACTGGACCAGCAAGAACAATGCTGCAACAGGATCCTTCTGCACACGTTTATTGGGAGAGCTTGATTGTAGAGGTGAAAAGACCCTGAGCCCAGCCCTAGTGCTGCTTTATATAGGCCTAGGAGAGGTGTGTCTCACACCCGGGTTGTGTTTTGCTTGGTTGATGCTTACCACCTCATTTGCATTCCTACATGTGATTGGTTACTTTCTCTCTCATCTGATTGGTTAACTTCTCTCTCTTCTGATTGGTCAATTTCTCTCTCATCTGATTGGTCAATTTCTCTCTCTTCTGATTGGTCAATTTTGGTCAATTCTCAAAACCTCATCTTGGCAAAAAACTTTCCTGCGTGGTGGCCAGCAGAAGCCTGTGCCACTCTGCAATGGCACATGTGGCTTCCCACACTTACCAAGCAGGTTTCCTAAGAAGATACATTGTAAAAGCCTAGGAAACTACTAAGGCATACCAGTCTATAGAAATGGGTTAAGCTATGACTTAGGAGACTAAGGGAAGAGGGATCTGTAAATAAACAGGGACCCAGTTCTTGATGGATCAGGTAGGGGACTGATTTGTTCAATCCAAGTGTATAAATAACAAAAGAACTTGTATTTATGCCCCTGGGAAATGAAAACAGCACATGTGGAGAGACAACTTTGGAGACTATGGAAAGCATGGTGTGCATCATTTGGACCGGGATATAACAGGATGAGATATGTTTTACATACAAGATGTATCAGCTGTGTTTTTCCAGGCTGAGGGCCCAGAAGAGCTTGAGAAAGTCAGCATAGCAGAACAAAAAAAAAAAAAAAAAAAAAAAAAAAACCCTGCTCCTGAGGCTATGGAGACAGAGTGTACTCTAGTCACATCCCTTGCTAGCTCAGTACACTGAGAAAATGATTTCATTTCTTGGCTTTACCAGTACCAAAGAAAGGATCCATTCAATAATAATTGTGAGAAAGATTCACAAACTGTGCATTACATACAATAAGATATATTGGATAATTGAACAAGATGTGCAACTGGTCACACCTAAGAGAACAAAAGCTTTCCACACGTCACAGAGTATTAATAGCAAAGACATTAATCTGCCCCAAAGTAGTAATAACTTTATTCCATATACATATTTTGTGGTAAGCAGATAGTGTTAATAAATAAGTAGACCTCATTTACAATGTTCTAAACATGTATTAAAACAGAGGGGTTTTTTATTTTAAAGAAAACACTGGTTTTCTTTCAAGGGTATGAAAAGAAGCTATCCTCTCCTGCCCCATATGAAAACGTATCTATATACTTTAAGGAAGGATGAACTGTCAGGAAGTTTTGTCATGATATTCTTGCAAGGATGTTCTCTTCTGATCACAGTTCTAGAAAAAGAGATACCAGCCTTCAATATTAGATTCAGTTTTTTTCCCATAAGTACAAGATTATTCTTTTTGAGAAAGCCTTCACTCCTATTACCTATCCTTAACCTATCCTTATTTTTGTTCTAGTTTCTGATAAATTTGGCCACAGGAATGCAGCAAATCTTGCTGACTATTGAAATAGCTGATTTCAGCAGGACTTAGAAAATTTAGCCTAAAGATAAACTGACCTGTGATAGAAACATATCTCTTAGGATAATTTCCCTCATCCACAGTCAGCCAGAGTGAGGTCTTCTTGCCAAGCTCGTTACTGGTCACGTTTATTTTTCCTGAAATTGAGTCCACTCTATGAAGGAGCCGACACTGAGGAAGCCTTTTCCGTGTCACACTGTACCAGTTCTTAACACATCGCATTTTTCCCACAAATAAACAGAAGAAAAAGAACAACAGAGAAGAAAAAGAGGAAAGAAGGTGGAGGAGGGAGGAAAGAGAGTGGGGAAGAAGAAGGGGATCAAGAAGAGAAAGATGATTTTGGAGATAGAAGAGAAGGAGTGGGAATAAGCTAGAACACTTGGCTGTAGTCGACAAGAATAAAACCACACAAAAGGAAAAGATGAGTTGTATGAAGTGGAGAGCTGAAGGGCAAATACATAGTTAAGATGTTTTTGGAGTGTGGCATGCACACCCTTCAGAACTGACATCCGGAGATAACAGCTCTCATAATTAACAATGTATCCCTCCCTAATAACTACTTGTTTCTGGTTCTTAAAACCTCAACTCAAAAACCACTGTGGATTTGGCAATTCTACCCTTGCTAACTTCAAGGTGATCATTAATCCATTCATAGCTCGCCATGCTCTTCTATATAGCAAATATCGAGGCCCAAAGCTGAGAAGCGGTTTGGATCAAGAAGAGACACACAGCTTCACTTTCCCCCCACCTAATGACACTTATACAAGAAGTTTGCAGCCCAGCCAATCCATTTTTTACTTTGGGTTCTCAGCAGGATGAATGTCAAAGGGTATTAAGAGAAGAGCCAAGAAATATCCCACTTGGTCTCTACATGCTCCAGAGCCATAATTTTCCATTCTACCTCTCAGGAGCACCAAGAGTGGAACTCTGGACATCATCTCATTATTTCATAGGGTTGAAATGCATTGATCCAAAAATAGAATTAATGATCACAGGGATAATGGGCAAAAGTTATATGCTATAATCTAAATCAAACTCTTCTTCACTGAAAATACATTTAATGTGGCACATCCCAGGCCCTCTGTGCCACCTCTAATCATTCTCCTAATAAAACCCTTCATGCTCTAAAATAACTGTTTTAGTTCATAAGGCAAGGATTAGACCTCCTGGCTCCATTCCTATATTTGCATGCCTCCGGCTTTGTCTCCAGCTTTGTTTCTGGTCCCACATTCCATCTCCACTAGTCACTATCTGTTTTCTCAGCTGTGATGCATATGTCTATAGGTATCCCACCTTCTGAGAACAACTAGAGTAACTCCAGGACGGTAGTGGTGAGTTTTCTGAATAATACCTACTGTTTAAATTGAGCATAGCAATCCCTTAAATTGTGAAACTAATTTATTGTCAATTGAAACCACAAAACATTCCAGAATACTCACAGATACCTTGTAATAGTCATAGGTTTTATATATGTTCTCATTCTTTCTATCTTTCTCTCTCATTCTCTTTCCCTTCCCTTCTCTCTCTCTTCATCTCTCTCTTTCTCTCTCTCTCTCTCTCTCTCTCTCTCTCTCTCTCTCTATATATATATATATATATATATATATATATATATATATATATATATAGGGTGTTTGTGACTATATATATATATATATGTCACAAACACCCCTACATCTCTAAACCCCCACACACGTGCACATACATATACCTCCATACACACACACACTCACACACACACACACCTATGTCTCCATACACAAACAAACCTACACACCTATACCTCCATACACACACACCTACACTTCTATACAGTCAAAACATTCTTACAACATAATTACTCATCTCCCCAATATTTATTTCAATTTTTCTATATTTTATCTCAACTTCTTAGGATCTACTGTTTATCTGATTTAAATTTTTAATTCACTGAGAAGATAGCACTTTTTTGTTTCTTCATAGCAGCCAGTATACTTTTGAATAATGCTTATGGTAACACTTAAGGAAAATAACCACACCATATGCCTTATGAAAATCATGATGCTCTTAAAGTATATTTTTTTCCTATAAACTAGATAGCAAGCTGTGACTTTAAACCCAAGTCAACTGCAAGAAAGATAAAGAGAAACATTAGTGTTACTTGACAGACATGATTCACCAAGAATCATATTTGAAACATCCAACTATACAAATAAAGGGGACTGGTAGTTAGTTGAGAGCCTGGTCATTGCTAGAGCCAGTGAAACGCATGAGTAACATAATATTTCTAGGAGACAGCAGACTGCTTAAGAAAACATGACACAAAATATGATGATGGTGACTCAAGAGGAATAAGACCAAAATGTGTTTGCAATAGCCATGACGACAAGGGGCTGGAAAGTGTCCAGTAGCCTGACGCCAACATCCCATGTGCTGCAAAACTGAGTTATTAAAGGCCCTCCCATCTATCTCCATGATATTGAGAGGCCAGACAGTATCAGAGAAGCAGTAACTCATGTCCCTAAGTCTTTGGTAATCAGGACAGGAGAGAGAGAGAGAGAGAGACTGAGACAGAGAGACACAGAGATATACAGAGAGAGAGAGAAAGAGAGAGAGAGAGAGAGAGAGAGAGAGAGAGAGAGAGAGAGAGAGAGAGAGAGAGAAAGAGAGAGAGAGAGAGTTTCCTTCACCACACCCTGGCAGATTTCCTCTCACCTTGACTCACCTGGCCCTATTGCCTCTATCACATACTGGCAATAAAGGTTTCCTTATTCTTGTGACCAGTGTCCTTACAATGGACATACCTAATTTCTCAATGTGGAGCAAAAGGATCCAGGATAATCCCCTGTCTTGCCTACCTCAGCAGTTGATACAGAAATCATTGATGTTTAAATTTATTTGAATATGGTATTGGTCTTCACCTAAGTCTCATATGAATAAGTCCATACTAAGTTCACGCTACAATGTCTCTGAGCATCATCCATCCTAATGCTAACCTGCCAAAGGCAGAACTCGATACACTCACATCTAGCTACTGATTATAGATCATCAAACAGAACACAGCATGCTTCTTTTGTAAACAAACTACAATGGTGGGGTTTTCTTTAACTTTTCTTTGTTTTTGTTTAAATTATATATTAGAAATATGGGTTGTTGATGTTTAGTATCTGCTAGGGCTACCACTGGTCTTGCTCTTGGATCAAGACTTTGGCATTCTGCTGTGTGTATCTAGTTTCTGGGCTATGTGGTAGTTCTGTATTTCAACTGGAACTTGTGTAGACTCTACAGTAAGGTTATTCTTCTTAAAGACATTTGGACCACGGGAAATTTTTCAGTTCTGCTGCTCTCTGAAATACATCCATAATTTGACCTTTTCTGCTGTCCAATTATTTAAAACATGGGTAAGTAATTTTGAGCCAAGACGAAATGAGAATAAAAGATCAGTTCTTTTTCTCTTTTCTTTTATTAAAAATTTAGCAAGAAGACAACCCAGGGAAAAATCATGACACCTTTAATTTCAGCTATTAGATAGGATAACAGAGTAAAAATTATCTGTAATAGATTCAATTTTTTTAATGTGCTACCAGCTAGCAAAATGACCTTAAAATTCACTCAACCTTTAAGGTCACAATTTCTTATTCTATAAAATGATCAAATTATATTAAGTAAACTATCTGAATGGCCTTTCTCACTATAATGTTATATCGTGATGAGGTACACCAATCTTGAGACTTAAAGAGAAATGCAACAATCTTAGTTCAGTAAAAGTTTTCAATTCTCATACATAGGACATCCTCATCCCAACATACAATGGTATTATAAGAAGCAAGAAAAACAAGAAAGCATAGTAATAATAGTATTCCTAAACATATGGTTCATATAACCTTATAGTCTTTGCAGCATTTCAGTCATGGACATTATAGCTTCCATTTTGTAGTGGAGGATGCAGCCTAAAGAAGAAAAAGAAATAAGTGAAACACATCTTGGTATTACTTGTGCATCTCAAGACTGAATCTTATAGCATATCATCATGATATATTAAATCATGATATATGGATACAGATGACTAACACCATGAAATTGCCTTTCTTTGATGCTTGGAGAGATGCAGATTACAATGAGCCTCTAATCTTTGGTCCTGAAACAAAATTTCAGTAAATAATGAGTAGGCCATAAAAGGTATAAGAATTTAGGAGAAGTCAATATCTAAAACATGGCTACTACTACTCAGAAAAGGCAAAGTTTTTTTATTTCCACCAATGCCCAAAAGTAAATGGTTTCTAACTGACACAGACTTTACCATTCCTCTGTTGGGACTAAAGACTGGTAGTGAGTACAGTGTGTCTGTATGAGCTAAGTCCCAAAAGCTTTCAACCAACTCCAGAAAGGAAACTGAGAATACTGTGTGTCTTTCATTAAGTGGTTTTATATGGCATGATTGCTATTCACTATGAAATTTCTTTCCCGCACATCACAAAAAGACTCTGTATCTAGTAGTGATTTAGATAATGAGTGACACCTCTTTCATCTACCAGATACAGTCAGATAAATGACAAATAATAATGCATATTGATGGGTATATATTGTATATGTTGGTTGCTCTCAAAGGTACTAGACCTGCACTACTCTTGTGGGCCATGATTCCACGCTCTTTATCTTCAATCCATATGTAACCTCTATGTTACCTCACACCTTATCCTTTGTGCCAGTCCGTGAAAAATAATAATAGGTTAACATGACTGATTTATTAATTGATTGGTTAGAAATATACCTAGGATCAGGTTTTTCCTCTCTCATTCTAGAAGCTAGAAACATTTAACATTGCTTTTTGTAGTTGACATTGTTTATCTCTCTAGAGGTGGTGGGACCTGAGAGGATGGAGATGATAAATGAAGCAGACTAAAGTCTCATGTAATGGCCAACTTCATCCAGAGACTCAGAAAATTATACTGAGAGATAAGAAGAATCACATCAGTAGTGGATACAATCACAAAGATAAGCCACACATGTCAGACAAGCTGCACATAGAAGAGATTTGTTCTTCCATAATGGCATATAAGCAAATAATAACTAGATACAATGAGTAATCTGAAGTAAACCCATTCCTGTCCTCTATACCTGGGAATGGCACAAAAACAAATCCAAGAATATTTCTGTATTTTAAAGAAACTGAGGTCACAATACTCTAGTCCTAGTTTCTTGGTTTTTTTTTTTTTTTCAAAAGCACTCAGAAATCTCCTCAGCTAAATCCATTCTTGGACCAAGTTCCAACAGACATTTAAGAACTAATTTGTCTTGTCTATAAGAGGAACTCAGTCTTTGTGTATAGAATCAATTGTTACCACCCATAAAAATCTATCAAATACAAAAAATAATAATAATAACCTTAACCAAGAAACTATCAGCATCTGGTAGCTTCTAGGCAGAAGCTGTGAAAGGCAATGTTAAATGTTTGTAGTTTCTAGAATGAGGGATAAAAAACCTAGTCCTAGGTATGTGACTAATCAATCAATCAATCAATCATGTTAATCTACTATTATTTTCCAGGGGCTGGTATAAATGATAAGCTATGAGATAACATAAAGGTTACATATGGATAGAAGATAAAGAACTTGGAGATTTACTCCACATGAGTACCACAGGTCTTCTTGTGGCTTTGTCACTAGAAGGTTGCCAGGCTCCAGTGGACAAGCCATTAACATATATGGGCCGGCCTGCACTAAATAAGTAGAAGGAGAGAAGTAAAAGAAGTAAAGAGAAGTAAAAGAGAAGAAAGAGAAGTAAGACATTATGTTGGGAGGTGGATACATTGGAGAGAACTAAAGGTGGTTGAACATAGAAAATAAAGAGTTTATGTGAGTATATTGTTCATTGTACACATAAGAAATTCTCTTTGATTGGTGGTGTAGTCCCTGGTAGCTCTAAGTGGTCCAGTAAGTTGATATGGTTCTTCCTGTGGGGTTGCCAACCCCTTCAGCTCCTTCAGTCTTCTCCCTACCCTTCTATTGGGATCTCCATGCTCAGTCCCATAGTTGGCTGTGAATATCCATATTTATATTGGTCAGGCTCTGGCAGAGACTCTCAGGGGACAGATATACCAGGCTCCTGTCACTAAGTGCTTCTTAGCATCAGCAATTGTGTCTGGATTTGGTATCTGCAGATGGGATGGATTCCCTAGGTGGGCAGCCTCTGGGTGGTCTTTCCTTCAATATCTGCTCCACTCTTTGTCTCTACATTTGCTTTAGACAGAAATCATTCTGGATTAAAATTTTTGAGGTGGGTGGGTGTCTCTATCCCTCAACTGGGGGCCATGCCTAACCACTGAATATGGTCTGAATATGTTTTTAGCTCCCCTTTGTTGGGTATTTCAGCTAATGTCATCCCCGTTGGGTCCTGGGAACCTCTTGATTCCCTAACATCTTGGACTATCTAGGGGCTATCCCCAGGTCTCCATCCTCCACTGCTACACATCTCCTTTCAATTTCCTGACCCTCTGTACTTCTCCCTGTCTCCTGCCACACCTGATCCTGCACCCACTTTCCCTCCTTCTCTTCTCTCTCTCCCAAATCCCTTCCTCCCTCTACATCCCATATGATTATTTTGTTCCCCCTTAAAGTAGGGAATGGGTGGGTGGGTGGGTGAGCGAGCAACCTCATAAAGGCAGGGAAGGGGGAAGGGGTCTGTGGAGGGGAAAACGGAAAGGGAGATAACTTTTGGAATGTAAATAAACAAAATAACCAACAAAAAAAAGAGAAAGAGTGCATATCATGTGTGTTCTAGAAGCTCAGAATACCCAAGATGAAACTCAAACCACATGAAACTCAAGAAGAAAGACCAAAGTGTGGATATTTCAATCTTTCTTAGAAAGGGGATCAAAATACCCATGGAAGGAGTTACAGAGACAAAGTGTGGAGCAGAGACTGAAGGAATGAACATCCAGAGACTGCCCCACCTGGGGATCCATCCCATATACAGTCACCAAACCCAGACACTAGTGTAGATGCCAACAAGAGCTTGCTGACAGGAGCCTGATATAGCTGTCTTCTGAGAGGCTCTGCCAGTGCCTGACAAATACAGAAGTGGATGTTCACAGCTATCAATGGGACTGAGCACAGGGTCCCTAGTTAAGGAGCTAGAGAAAGTACCCAAGAAACTGAAGGGGTTTGCATCCCCATAAGGGGAACAACAATATGAACTAAACAGTAAAATCTCCCTGGGACTAAACAACCAACCAAAGAAAACACATGGTGGGACTCATGGCTCCAGCTGTATATGTAGCAGAGGATGACCTTGTAGGTCATCAATGCAAGGAGAGACCCTTGGTCCTGTGAAGGCTTTATGTCCCAGTGTGGGGAAATGCCAGGTCCAGGAAGCAGGAGTGGGTGGGTTAGAGAGCAGGGGAAGTGAGGAGGGGACAGGTGGGTTTCAGAGGGGAAACCAGGAAAGGGGATAACATTTGAAATGTAAATAAAATATCTAATAATAAAGAGAGAGAGAAAGAGAAATTCTCAAGGAAGAAAAGAAAAGACTATAGAAATAACTGAATGTTTATAACTCAGAATGAAAAAATAAGCAAAACCTATTTGTTTCCCTTTCTGCTTAACTGGTGATTTTTTTCTTTATTTGCCACTAAAACAAAACAAAATCACGAAGTCAATTTACTATGTTTGAACATGGAGTAAAATGTTGGAACTGATGTCATCCCATAGAAAAGTGGGCATATGAATCACAGTAATTGACATAAATTAGTTGTAGCTAAGAACACAGGCCCTGGACTGAGAACCTACTAACTGGGTAAAATTGGCTCTGCAAGCATGAAGACTGTTCTATCACTAGAACCTATGTGGAAAGCTGGATGTGGTAGCAGGTGCTAATAACACAAGACTAGAGACACGGAGATCCTTGTAGCTCTCTGGCCAGCCAGTCTAGCCAATCAATGGGTTCCAGATTCAGTTAGAGACTGCCCCAAAAAATAAAGTAATAAAAAGATATCTAGCACAAATCAATGGGCTGAACATACAAATACAAAAAAGCACATTGAAGTATAATTGCATATTTAGCTCCACTCCACCTTTCTCTCTCTCTCTCTCTCTCTCTCTCTCACACACACACACACACACACACACAAATACACACACAGTAGTTTTTTAAATGGCACTTACTTTATTAAGGAACATTAAAGTCCAAGTACTTCCAGAAACAGAGAGTTGAGTAGGATCTATCAATGTCTTTGCAGAGTTTGTAGTAAAGGTCATATTATAATTATGAATGTTTATGTCATACAGAAAGTTTCTTATATTCTTACCACTTTCAGAAGGAATTTTGAGGTTACTCACCAAAAGTGTGTGTGAGACTTTAATGACTCCAAGGCAAATTGAGTCTTTGTCATCTTTTTATTGTAAATGTCATGGGCAGGTCCCAAATTAGATACTGAGATTAGGAGTATGCTATTTGAAGATATCACGGAGGCTTGTCATTATCCACAGAGTATACAGTGAGAAACTCCAAACTGGCCTGATCTAACCACTGCCCCATTGTGGGGAAAGATGCAGTAAGGTGAAACAAATGTTTTCTTCACACTAGGTTCTTGGTAGACATTGCTGAGTGACCTGCTATGTACCTTCCTTAAGGCAATAATATCCTTTGATCAGCAACATCCTCTGACATTGTATAATTTGATCAGTAAACAAAATACTAAGGAGAAATCGGGAATTAAAATGGAGAACTTGTTTTAAGTGTTCAAACTCTTCTAGAAGATAGCCGGCAGTAGGATGAGATGAATTTGTTTTAAAATGTCACTTATTAAAAATTTTGAAGTTTTTATGAGGAAGTGTATGTATGTGTGCACACGCTCATGCTCTCTCTCACACACACACAGCTTTATTTGGAGTAGCATATGTAAAAATAATGTACAACTCACAGACATCAACCATCATTTCCTCTGTTTTCCTTATTTATTTGCTAGTTTGAATAAGAATAGGGGAAGTGTCTAATATTAAATCACACTGAAAATACATCACAAAACCATACCATAAGAACACAGGAACTCAAAGACCAACCACCATCAATATCAAAATGCAAAGTCATTATAGCAACAAATATCTTGCATGCAATTTCAGTATGCTGTTCCATTTGACATATCAGTGGCTTGTTTCTCTTCTAACTATAGGATGTTGCTCCGTAGAGATCCTACCCTGCCAAGTATGTCAAAAACACTTGCTCCCTCACTTCTCCAATTGTTTTTTGTGTCCTTGAAATGCTCTACTCTTTCTAGCCCACTAGTTCTTCCCAACCGCACATCTTTTGATTCTTCTCTATACTAGCTCTGCGTTCTAACCTTCCTTCTTGCTTGCTAGTGGAATCCCTCAAAAATGAAGTTAAAATAAAACCAGTGTCTCTGAAATATTTGGACTCTATCCAATATGCCGTGTAATTTTAGACACATTTTCAAATTTATTAAAGGACATTCCCCACCTAAACAGTAAACTCCAAAGCCCTGACTAAAGTTTAGAGCCAACACTGTCCTCCCTGGGTGACTTGCCTTAACCACTTCAGGAGTCTTTTGCTTACCATGCTTTCCCACAAGGATTTTCTTTCTAATTCTCGAAAGTGTCACTCCAGATATCTAACATTCACCTTTTTCTTTTCTCTCCATTTAGAAATAATCACTATTCTAAACTGCTTGATGTCTACAACGTGAGTTTGCTTCTGGCAGGACCTTACAGAATACTAACTAAAGACAGTGACATGGTTAATAGTATGTTCTCTAGGGGAAATAAAATGCCTAAATTTAGATCTAATTCCAATAGTCACAATAGAATGGTAGCAGTGAAAGGAAAATATCTAACAGTGATGTTCTATGGATTAAATGTGATCACCCAAGATCTGAGATGGTATCTTCAGCAGGGTTGATTTCACAAGTCTCCATAACATTTTGTCAGATATAGAACAGCACCAAAATCTGAAAGACAATTCCTGTGATTCTGTCAAATTATTGGCATGAACATGAAGACATAAGCAAGCATGCAGCAATGCTCCAAGCTTGAGCCACACCAACAGCTCTGTTGGCTATGGCAAGAACAGCTATGGAATAGTTAATTTTACACTTCCTACGTGTAACTCAAACCAAGAAACGATATCTAAATATGTTAGTAACAAACACATAGAAATTCTGAGCTCCAGTAGCTTGATGTTAGTAAAATATAAAATATTCCCTCTTAGGAGAAAGTCCCAGAGTGGGAAGAAGCTGGGAGAAATGGAATCCATACTGAACAGCACTGGGTAATGTAGAAAAAGTAAAGAGAAAAATCCAGATAAAGGGGGAGAAAGGAAGAAAACCAGAATAGAGAGACAACAGAAAAACAATATATTATGACTATTTTATAGTGACAACAGAAGGTACATAAAGTAAAAGAAGTAAGTCTTATATAAATAGCCAAAAGAAAAAGAAAGGATTGAAACCAAATTCCATGTAAAGTTGACGTAACAAGAAAGACAACAGTAGACAGGGCAAAGTGGAGACAGAAAAAGAGCATGAGACCTCAACTCCACACAAGGAATTACAGGCAACTAAGGAATGCTGAAGGTGGGAGAAATAAATAGTCCTCTCCATCAATCAATTATCCAGTATCAAATGGACAGCTCTGAAAACATATCTACAAGTAACGTCCTACAGACATAACAGGCCATGCTTAGTAATATATTTATATATGTATATCCATGTATGCATGTATTAACAATTAATGAAAGAGCCTATGAATTTGAAAGCAAGAAGAGAGGGGTATATGAACAGGTTTAGAAGGAGGAAAAAGAAGGGAGAATTGATGTGATTATAGCAAATGATATTCAAGAAAAAAAAAGAAAAATTCATGCTCTCAAGTGAAAGTGGGGAAGTAGGGGGATACTAAAGTCAGGAGCTCCTGTCACCTGGAGGCTGGGGATCATGGGAGGGATGCTGTTGGAGAAACATCTTCACAGCATTACCAATGACAAAGTCCTAAACTTCAGAGGCCCGATGATGGCACTGAGCTATCAAAGCAAAGGAAGAACTATTACAATGATCTGAGCAGTGAGAATTAAAGCCACAGGGACCTGACATGGAGAGATCTTTGAGAGCAATTCCTGTAACCACCTCTAGATAGGACTATATGCTTCAAAGAAACCTAGAACAGATAAATAAGAGGCTGAGGGAAAATTTACTAATAAAGTCCCAGTTTGTCCAGCTTCTATGCCAGTTGATGGACTCAGAACCAAATAAATGGAAAATAGGTCATCCCAAAAGCAAGGACCACACAGAATGTAAGCACGTGTAAAGGACAGTAATTCCCCTGAGTCTTAGTTTAGTAGTAAACCATCCATTCATTGGATCACTTTTTTATAAGTCATGGAAGGCCAATGTTCTAGCTCACATTAATGTATTTGCATACACACAGAGTCATGATGCCTCACCCACTACAATGGGCTCCATGTTAATAAGTGGAATTATAGAAGAGACATATCTTGTAAACAAGTCACACAGTGATAATATATATGGAAGCCATTCATTTCCCTGGAAAACCTGAGCATTGAAAAGTAAAACTTAATGATGGTGAGAACCCCTGCTACTTCTTCCTGTGAGATAAGAAAGATCATAATAGAGAAAGCCAAGAAAGAGCCTCAGAAACTGACCAGTTAAGGAGAGCAGAAGAAACATATTCCACCTTGACAGACATGTGAATAAGATTGTGGTTCCTGTTATAGTTTTTACCAGTATAGTTACTAGAAAAATAACCAGCAACCTAGAGGATGATAGTTTAACTAATACAGATATGATCACAGATTGACCTAAAAATAACCATCCTGACTAAGGGAACCCAGAACCAAAACCACAAACATGGCATCTTTTCTCCTCTATGTAGATGTGAATTTTTAAGACTTATATATGTGTATTTCTTTTTTAATGCAAAGACGATTTTATTTATTTATTATTTTTCTTTACACTCCATATTCCATCCCCTGCTCCCCCGCCCACCCTCTGACTGCTCTACATCCCACACATCCTCCCGAACCCCATCTCCACGTGGATGCTCCCACCCCTACCCCTCCTGACCTCTAAACTCCCTGGGGCCTCCCGTCTCTTGAGGGTTAGGTGCATCATCTCTGAATAAACACAGACCTGGAAGTCCTCTACAGTATGTGTGTTGGGGGCCTCGTATCAGCTGGTGTATGCTGTCTGTTTTGGTGGTGCAGTGTTTGATAGATCTCCGAGGTCCAGATTAATTGAGGCTGCTGGTCCTCCTACAGGATTGCCCTTCTCCTCAGCTTCTTTCAGTCTTTCCCTAATTCAACAACAATGTGACAGATGCTTCTGTCCATTGGTTGGGTGCAAATATCTGCATCTGAGTCCTTCAGCTACTTGTAGGGTCTTTCAGGGGGCAGTCATGATAGGTCACTTTTTGTGAGTGTTCCATAGCCTCAGTAATAGTGTCAGGCCTTGGGACCTCCCCTTGAGCTGGATCCCACTTTGGACCTGTTGCTGGACCTTCTTTTCCTCAGGCTCTTCTCCATTTCCATCCCTGTAATTTTTTTCACACAGGAACAATTATATGTCAGAGATGTGACTGTGGGATGGCAACCTCATCCCTTACGTGATGCCCTGTCTTCCTGCTAGAGGTAGGCTCTATAAGTTCCCTCTCCTTACTGTCAAGAATTCCATCTAAGTTCCCTCCCTTTGAGTCTTGAGAGTCTCTTACCTCCCATGTCTCTAGTGCATTCTAGGGAGTTCCCCCAACTTCCTATTTCCTGAGGTTGCCTGTTTCCATTCTTTGTGCTGGCCCTCAGGGCCTCAGTCTTTTTCCCTCACCCAATACCAGATCAGATTCCCCTCTCTCCCCAACTCCCACACATTCACTTTCACTCCCAATTCCCTCCCTCCCTTTCCACTTGTGATTGCTTTCTTCTCCCTCCCAAGTGGGACTGAGGTGTTCTCACTTGGGCACTTCAGCTTTTTGACCTTTCTTAGTTCTGTGGACTGTATCTTGGGTGTTCTGTACTTTTCAAGGGAACAGCATCTTCTAGACAAAAATGTAATGATAAACATGAGACAGCAGACACAAGACCTACACAGGATCAAGACAGATAAAATTCTAGAACTGAGAAATTTCACCCCTAACCAAGGTGGTATATGCAATTGAATATTGCTATGGAAAGAAAATCAGTTTTCTCCAGAGCAATGTCATTAGGTATGTCAACTTAAAACGGGACTCTATAGTTTTTGTGAAAATTTTGTTAGTTTAGGCTTTATTTTATTGTTGTTGATGTTGTTATGATTGTTGTTTTTTTGTTTTGTCTTATTTCTTTTTAGAGGGTAGGATGATTTGTTTTGATTTTTTAGATATATAGAAGGAATGTGTAATTGACTAAATATGGGGTTGAGAATGACCTGGAATAAGTAGTGGGGGAGTAAAGAATATGATTAAATATATTACATGAAAAAATTCTTTAAAAATGAAGCAATTCTAGTAGCTGATACACAGTGATATAGATGTATATTATACATCTATGGTGTTGCTTAAGTTGTGTAGGAATTGCTTAACTAGAAGTCATTTTAGGTCCCTTATAAATTTGAGATTGAACTGTATTAAATATTAATGCATTACTATTGAGCAGAGATGCTGATGCAGGAATGGATTTCATCTTAACCTTACATTAGCACAAAAGAATTATTATCTCCCATGTTGGTCAAAACCTGCTAATAGCAACCATACATACATACATACATACATACATACATACATACATATATAGAATTACCTGGGACATTAGTATATAGAAAAATAACTGAATAAATATTTCAAGACAGCTGTGTTTTGAGTCTGATCATCTTTTCTATTTGTAATTTAAATGTTTCTTGCTATGCATTTTGTGTGTCTATATGATTAGCATTCTTGATCACTTTTCAAACATGCCTACAAGCTGCATTAAATGTAAGAGTAAAAGATCTCATGAACTACAAAAAAAAACCTTATGTCTTTTCCTTGGGAAAATTTAATAAAGTTCTCAAAAGGAAGATGCAGAGATGTAGAACATAAATTATATTGAATGTCCATTGATCAATCAAATTCTGACTTCTGAGAGAATTTTTAGACATTACAAATGGAATTTTCTTTCTCATTCAAAGCCTAGATAGTCTGCCGAGCATCCGGGAATCCTTTATGGACAATGTTCCCGCAGATTTATTGCTTCCATGCTGGAGCAGTGATTCCTTGAATTGTTGAGTAGAAAGAAGGCAGGTTGCAAATTATCTGTGCTTCTTGTCATGAAATAGGGTGAAAATGAGACTTAAATACCAACGTTCTCTTCTATACAATCACATTTTGTAATAATAGGTGTGTTGTTGGAATATGAGCTTTGGATTTTTGTGCTGTTAAATATTATTTTAAAGAAAAAATAGCCCTTTCTCTCCACATCTAATTCATCTACATCATAACAAAACACATAAACTTTTTAATAAAAATAAAAATAATAATCAACATTTCAAATTATTTTAATTTCAGTGAATTTTCAAATTATATGAAAATTAAAATAACCTCCTAACCCATAATCCCTGCTTCACATTTCCTGTTACTTCTTCCTTCTTAAAGCAAAAGCCAAATGAGCAGCAGCACATTTACATTTCCTCCATATGCAGAGGTGTCTGTGATACCATCTCCAGGTGTTTGAGAGTGAGGTTGGCTTAGGACCTCTAGACAGGCCAACTATGCTCATTTCAGGAAAATAACAACATACTTTGATATCTTTCTCTATATCCATCAGGTTGAAAAGAAAGTATGGTTCTCAGTCTTCCTTAAGTTCCTCGCCGATCTTCTTTTTTCTCAATTAGATATTGATGCAAGGATTACCTGAAAAATATACTACTATCTGATGTTCTGCCTCTTAAAGACCAAGCTCCTTAGGTCAGCAGTGATACCTTCTCATCTGTATTCTGACAAATGTATCTACTTGTTCTCACTGTGGACAGGAACTTGAAAGAGTGAAGCCCCTGTGACAGTGGCCTGGGTTGTCAAGTGTCAAAGATATGTCCGATCTCTTTGCAGCTTCCATCCCTAACCTTACCACAAAACTCAGAGCATATTATTTTTGCTTTTTTCGGGACGGCATGTTTCTTCTCATCACTGTTGTGCTCATAGATAGAATCTGTATTTTGTAGAGGTAGCAAGAACCAACATCTGATACCAAGGTATTTCTAACCTGGAACTATGTCTCTAACCAACTGGACTCTTCAGACCTCCAGATGAAACACTTCTTCAGGATTTTACATTCAACACAATAGAAAATCCAATAAAGAAAATTAAAGATTGCATGACCTGAAAAAACATCTTAGAGTTTTAATTATCTATAGGCAAACAGGAGCTCAATAGAAGCCAAGAAGCTCTAAACACATATTTACTAGCAAAGCTAAATGGACATGAGAAAATAATATAATTAATAATAATAATAATAATAATAATAAATGCTATAAATTTGAGAGGTAGTGGTGAAAAACACAGGAAAAGTTGGAGAGAAGTAGAAATTATGTAAATTGGATGCTCATGTACAAAATTTTCAAAGAAAATTAATTTGAAAAAAAAAGGAATGCATTGTTGGGAGCTAAATCAAACTAAAGAGAAAGATACACACTCATCTGAGTGGTCAATGCGGACCCAAAGCCAGGGTCTCAGAAATGGATGAACACAAGAATGTTCAGGGAAAACTTGGGTTGTCATCAGAGGCAGTTGGTCCAGATCTTTGAAAATGTGCCTGCTAAAGAGAATGAGCTATTTTATTAGAGACAGGGGTTTCTACACTCATGAGGGCCATTCTGCAAATGGGGGATGAAAAACAATGTTAGATGCTTGAGAGATCATCTTATAGAAAGCATTGGTAGGACATATAGGTGACAGTATTCTCGTGACCAGGTAAAAGCAAGATTGTAGGAAGGCATCACTACCTGGGCTCAGATCTCCTGGGAACCAATGAAGGCTGAAGGAGCTTCTCAGAGTGACAAGAGACTCTGTAGTACCAGTGATAATACTTAACATGCCTGAAGCCAAACAACCCATACCTGGGCAACATGTCTTCCCACTTTTGTTCATAAAAATACTTGCCTTTAGTGGACCTCCCTCCCCATTATAATTTTTAAAACTAGCAAACTAATCCTAGCATTTCCTTGGACTGTGTGATAAAGGGCTGTTGCTCTTCTGAGCTAGACATGCTCAATGTTTTCTTTACTTGCTGTTCTCATTTAAGCTTTGGCATAGAGGTAATCATTTACATGAGAAAGAACTATCCCTTCTCCTTGAAAAGGAGTGGACATGAAACACCTCTAAAAGGAGATTCTTGCTTCCAAAATCCTTGATGTATGCTAATCCCCATTGTTCAGTATTCATTTCCTGGCTATAAAAGAACAAAGGGTCTCATTACTGAAGAATAAGTCATTTTATTTCACAATCACACTTCAATCAGTGAAACAAAATGAAGTTAAATATGAATAAATTCTTGCACCATGTGAGGCAAACTCTATATTTTGTCACTGAAGCAGACAATTTTATGAGATCAGGAGTACCATACTAGGAGATTAGGAAAGACCAGGTTCTCCACTGCGTGGATAATGGCAACTTCTCTACACACAAGAAGACCTGATTTTGAGTCCCCAGTATACATGGAAAAAGTTAAGCATAAATGTGTGCTTATAATCCCAACATTGTAGATTGGGGGAAAATACATCCTGACAAGTTGTGGGACAGCCATCTTATCCCAAATTATAATCTTTGGGCACGGTAAGAGACCCCATCTCTGGACAATATGGCATAGAGAGATAGAGGAAGGTTCTGGAAGTCCTCATCTGGCCTCTGCATGCTCATGTACATGCACATGCACATTTGCATATATATACCACAAACACATAATACACACAAAAATTGTTAAGTAGTAAAAAAAATAATGGGGTTAAATGTGAGAGTCCTTATGTTCTATCTTCCTTTAATAACCTGAGTCTATGAATACATACATTAGCATAAATATTACGTGTATGTGTGTGTGTGTGTGTGTGTGTGTGTGTGTGTGATAATATGTTGGGGAATGAAATTATTGTGTTGCAAGTGTGTATAAGAATGAGTATGTGTATAAGTGTATGCTTCTGTGTGTTTGTGTGTGTGTGAGTGTGTGTGTGTATGTGTGTGTGTGATTGTATGTTGGGGAATGATTGTGTTGCAAGTGTGTATAAGAATGAGTATGTATATAAGAGTATGCTTCTGTGTGTGTGTGTATGTGTGTGTGTGTGATTGTATGTTGGGGAATGATTGTGTTGCAAGTGTGTATAAGAATGAGTAATTGTATAAGTGTATGCTTCTGTGTGTATGTGTGTGTGTTGTGTGTGTGATAATATGTTGGGGAATGAAATTATTGTGTTGCAAGTGTGTATAAGAATGAGTATGTATATAAGTGTCTGCGTCTATGTGTGTGCACATGTGTGGGTGTTCTATAAACAGTGATGTTCAGAAGAAGCTACAACTTCTCAGAAACTCTTATCACAGCAACAGTTTAGAAGTGCTAAGACATTCCTGAAAATCAAACTCCTGCCTAATGAAGCCAGCTTACTCTGGAAATGATTGTTCACAGTCTTATCCCTGAGAAAAGGTAGTTTATAATGACACCTCAGATATAGCAATGTTTATAATAACACCTCAGATATAGCAACTCTCAGATTTATTTTGAGGAATTTTAAGCAAGATGCTATCCAACATTTCTTTTAACCTTAGCAATTTTGTGAAATCCTAGAAAACACATTTTTACATCAATTATACTTACGGTGCAGATGTAGCAGGTGCTTTCTCATGCATCCTTTGGGGTTTATATTTCAGAGCCTGGTGTTTTCCTTCAGTCCTCTGAAGGAAATACATATACTATCACACATATTCACATACACACACACACACACACACATACACACATACACACACACACATACACACATACACTTTTACTCCAACAAAGTGTAAAATCAATGGAGTTTATAAATTTCCCTTAGACCCTCACTACATATGATGATCAATACAAACCATGTTTAAGTGAATTCTATAAACATTTTAAATGTATGTAACATGGAAAATAAGGAATTGAATGGCTCTGGAAAGCTAATTTTGTTATTGTAGAAGAGTGGAGGTAGAGTGAATAAATAATATTAATGTGCAGACATAGTAAGAGTCTGGATGAAGTAAACTTAGTGTGCTTCATTAATTTATAAAATATTAGAATTTTGAGGACCACTTCAAATTTTAGAACACAGCATTTGCATGAAAATGTTAATTTTATGGCTTAATCAATGCAGTAGCTGACCAAATGCAAGTTCATTTGGGGTACAGAGGCATCTGCAGACTCCATGTTGCCTTGCTTTGGGAAGCTGATAAAGAGAGCTTAGAAGAATTAGCCTCTCCACCTGGTCTCTCATCCACAATCCCCTTTGAGGACAGACCTCAAATGATCAAAGTCTCCCACTAGGACCCACCTTTCAAAGTTACCAGTGCCTCCCAACTACACCACGGTTGGGAACAATCCTTTAAAACATTCATGTTTGAGGGACACATAAAACATATCACTTCAGTCAGGTATTTCCACTGTTGAGTTTGACATCATTGTGTGACTAAAATTCTTTCTCCTTCATACATGGATAGATTTGGGTTTGTTTGTTTTTTCAGCATTTTATGACTGCACATAAAACCATTCAGAATCATGTCATTCTTATGCATGTCCCTGTGCACTCATGAATAGATTTTTTTTTATCAACTACATCTCTAGGAGCAGAGTTACAGAGCCATAGAGAATAATATTCACTGTTATATGGCGGTCACTAGATAACTCTCAGAAGCACTAAACTATACTGATTTGTTTTCTCACAAATCTTCATTGCATATCGAAACCAACATTTTGGTATTTGGGCACTACTTTCAGAGAGAATTAACTAGCTGTCAAGCTTGCCAAGGAACAAATGTCTCAAATCTTCAGAGATATGCTAGCATGTGTTCAGTGTCAGGAGCCCCAACCACTGTGCTATAACTGGACTCCATGTCTCTACTATGACTCTATGAATACAAGCTACTGTAACAATTCAACAACTGTGGTGTTTTTCTTGCTAATATTCAGCTGTTAGGAATCTGCTCACTTAAAATGAGTAGATTCTTGCCATAATTAATTGCTTGAGAATTTCATGCAATGAATTCTGACCATATTCACCTTCCTCAGTTCCTCTCAGATTCACCCTCTCTACCCTCACCTCCAAACAAAGCTACCTTCAAGTTGTTTCTTCTATTATTTTATAATTTTCAGGTTTTTTCCTTTTATATAAAATAATTCTTCCTCACATAATATATCCTGATTATGACTTCCCCTCCCTCTACTCCTCCAAGTCCCTCCCCACCTCCCCTCCCATCTGCATCCACCCCCTTTCCATCTCACATTAGAAAACAAGCAGGCTACTAAGGAATAATAATAAAATTTAATAAAATATAATATGATAAAACAAAACTAATACATCAGGATTGGACAAAACAAACTGAAAGACAGCACAAGAGAAGGCATAGGACATAGACACTCACTCATTTGTACCCTTAGGAATCCCATAAAAATACTGAAATGGAAGCAATAATACATACACAACAGACAGGCCACTCTCTGTATACCTCTTCTTTGGTGGGGTTTCCTGATCGATCGCTGACAGGAGGCATTTGATGG
Source organism: Mus caroli (assembly GCF_978045245.1). Taxonomy (NCBI): domain Eukaryota; kingdom Metazoa; phylum Chordata; class Mammalia; order Rodentia; family Muridae; genus Mus; species Mus caroli. The sequence goes on along the minus strand of NW_028227275.1, from coordinate 8,838,715 downwards.
GGCATCACTTGTAGGGCTGAGTGTTTCAACATCACTTACTCTGCATTATATCTTGCTGTGGGTCTCTATATTTGTTATTGTCTTCTCTGGGAGGAAGATTCTCTGATGGTGGCTGAGTAAGACATGTTCTATAAGTATAGCAGGATGTCATTAAGAGTGATTGTATTATTACTGTTGTTTTACAACAGTAGTGTTTTGTTTTACCATAGATCCCTGGGCTATCTAGGCTCATGTTCTTCGTCATTCAGGCAGTGCTCAATGTGGATTTCTTTTCCTGGAGTAGACCTTAAGTCCAGCAAGATATTGGTTGGTTACTCCCACAGCTTTATGCCACCATTGCCCTAGGGTATCTTACAGGCAGGACACCACTCTCCATCAAATATTTTCTTGTTGGGTTACTATTTAAGTACCTCCTTAGGCTGCCTGTAGAAGAATCCAAAGAGATCCATGCTTATCATTCTGCACAAAATTCAACTGTAAATGGATCCCAAGAAGCTATTAGTGGCTAAGCAAAGAGGTGAGCTCTCATTTGCTCCTGAGCCACCTCAGCTGCTCTATGGGGATTTCTCCGAGATGTGCTTTGCTGCCTGGAAAATGAAGATGCTTTGAGAATTCCAAAGGCTCTTCAAGCTGTTTTCCCAGAGTTCCTCAGCTCCTCCAAGCTTCAAGAGGCAGCAAGAGCCTGTGAAATTTGTATTTGTTGATTGGGATCTTAACATCCCTCTGGACTGTTTTTCTCTGCTCACTGTCTTTCCATCTTGCAGAAAACACAGTGACTCTGTAGAGCCCAATCGCTCTCCTCCTTAGTAGTGAGCCATTACATCTCACCCCAGTCAGATGATTATCATTAAGAAAATATATATAATCAATTTTGGTGAAGACACTAGTGATGAAAATTACTCAATATATAAATCAGTACCAAGGATACTTTAAAAAATTAAAAATAGTTTTATAATAATATAGCAGTTCTTAGCATATAACTGAAATTACTCAAATTAGCATTCAATTGACATATTTGCACACATATGTTTCTTGTAACACTATTCCCAATTTCCAAGTTATAGGATCATCATTGGTTCCCAATAATTCATTAATTAATAAAAAGTGTGATTCATATGTATTTTCAATGATGAAATTTATAATTATGTCTTATTCACCTCTAAGGAATAATGAAGTCATCTGAAAAAACTATTGATATCACTGAACAATAAACAAGAATGACCAAGAAAAAAAGAAATGAGTTTTCTCACATCCTATTATCAAAATTTATCTCTTTGTGAAGGGTAGGGCTAAAAGATCAAAAGTTTATTACACATTCAGAGTTTGGATTCATCCCTGCCACATGGCCATTGTGTGAAATGAGAAATCTGCTCAGGTTCTGTGAAGCTCAGTTCTTTCATCAGAAAACCTAAGTAGGAAGGTAGAGCCAACTTATATAGAGTGTCTGTCATGAGAAAAGTTCTCAGGAACCAATTGTGTTTCTTGTTATTAATGTGTACAAGCCCAAACTCCTCTCTCCGAAGGTTACAAGCATCAAATACATCATTCCTGCTCATTCAGCATGCTTTGCATCTGTCCTGTTCACTTCTGCCTCACTGATCACAAAGACAGTCTATCTCGCCTCCCCTGCACCAATTAAACTCTTAACTACACTGAGCCATAGTCAAGATCTCCCTCATGATGAAAGCTGATGCAGAGCCTCGAACCCACAACAGCTTCGACTTTTTCTGAGGCTGTTTTAATTCACCTGGACTAGCACTCGTCATCAACAATTTCAGCTATAATCAGTTTACCTTCTTCATTTTCCTCTGTGAAAAGAGAGACTAGGAGCTTCAAGTGAACCCCAAACAGGTTGAAACAGACTTACACATCAGCATGACTGCAAGTGGTCACAATCATTCCCATGAGTACATGGTGTCTCTTCATTCTGTCATTTGCTCACTTAGTCACTTAGTCACCTTTTCATCTTTACTCCATCTGGAGCTATATTTGAAGCTCATCACTCCCTTATCAAGTGTACTCAGCAGGTGAAGAAATGATTGAGCGATGATCCATATCAATGATGGAGAGGAGAGACAGTCCTCTGTACAACTGGAAAGACAAAAATCTGTTCGGTGGACTGGGAGGAGGGAGGTAAGAGGAAATGAGATGGTAAATCTCAGAAAATGAAGGCAAGTGCTGTGATGGAGTCCTTCAATCTCAGAAGATGATGTCATGTACTGTGATGGGCCTCATGCCAGGAGCCGTTCTCTCCTGTTAATATGCAGTGAAATATTTAACTCATAAGAGTTGGATGACCATTGTTCTCACTCTATTGATTCTTTATTGAAATGAAGTTCTCTGATAAATTCCCCATTGGAGCCATTGGCTTTAGCAGGCTGGAATCCCATCTCGTACCCCTGTTTTAAAATCAAGACCAGGACCATCTCCCCATATTCCTCTCTCCTCACCTTAAAAATACCACATGAATGTCAGCTTCTATTAGCAGATTCCTTAGGGAAAGATTGAATGTTCTCAGGCCATAAAATTAAAAGGCTTAAATCAAATCCAATAACATCTCAAGAATGAAGGAGAAGAGAACGGTACCCACTGATGTCCCAGAAAGAAAAGATGTATGGAAATGAGGTGACAGATTTTCCTACAGAAATCATATTGATTCCAAAAAAGAAGAAGAAAGCTAAGGCAAGAAAGAAGCAGAGAAATTTCAGCATGTATTCCATCTTTTCTGTAGTAGCTGAGAGAAGGAGATTGAGGGAAATAATTTAACAGATAAATATTAATGGAATGTTTGGAATCAATTCCCAAGTCAATATCCTTTAGTGTAACCTACACACTTCATTAGATGCTATAACCAGTGCTAACACATGAGCCTGAGGAAAGTTCTGGCATTTCTGTTCAGGACTTAAGTATCTCCAGAAAAATTTTTAGGACCCAAGTTGTTGAAACTCTTATAAAGAATGTTAACTATGTTCTAGTAGGAAATTTAGTGTAGAGCTTGGTCATGTTTCTGACATAGCACATAGGCCACCTCCAGGGAAATTAGAGAAACTAAGAAACCTTTCAGATTTTCTATATAAACCAATCAATTAGAAGTCAAGAATGACCTATTTAAGTCTACCATGCTAGGGAAATCTATTCTTTGATTTTCACTCTACAAACAACAGACTTCCAGTTGTTTTCCAGAAGTGTCTTAAGCCCCTAATACATAATTTTTGCCTTCTGTCAAAAGTTCCATTCTTCCTAAAATTTGTTTTTGGTATTGTAGAACTTAAAATACCTGAAAAGTGTGTTTCTGTTGAGCTATTAATAACACCAAAGTGGGGCAGATCTCATCTCCTTTTGTTTCTTTAATATATAGGGATTGCAGCCACTGTTGTAAAGACATGGACAGAAATAATGCAGGTCTGGGATGAGTCATATCAATACCACATAGATATTAAACACATTTAACTCAAGCAAGGCCACTTACTAAGACATTTTCTCTTATCACATTGAATACACATATACTCAAGAACGTACATCGACATGCATACACAGAGGCATACACAGCCAGCCTTCACAGCAAGCAGGAATCCAACCAGGCAATCTAATCAATTCTGTTTCATAATGCCTGGTCAATCCTGTCCAAACTCTGCCAGGTATCTCAGCACTAAAATTATACCCTAGAGATCTTTCTGCCCAACTCATTTTCTCCCCCACCCCCTAAATAATTATTTGAGAGGAAATTAAATTATACATTATATAAAATAATTTCTTCCCCAGAAGATATCAGACTTCAGACATTTTAAGATGATCCTATATAATAAAATAATTGTGTAATTAGAAATACATTTTTCAAGTAGGTAATTATTATGCTTAGAACATGAAAAAAATAGTTTCTTAAAGAGAGAAATAAAAAGATGGTATTAAGAATTTTAATGGATCAAATGAAAGCTTCAAGTTTTATTGGAGAGAAATAAATGGTCTTAACGAGAATAGGTTTTATGGCCCTGGAAGTCCATTTTAAATAGGACCAGATAATGAGTTTGGGGGAAGTCTGACCTGAATGAATTCCCATTACTAGCCCTCTGCAGCATCAAGTTGGGAGGTGTGAGCCAATCGGAAGCCTGTGTCTTCAGTACATCGTCTCCGCCTGCTCCTCCAGGATTAGAAGGAGCTTCTGTTGGTCATGGATGGCAAACTTGTCTTCATCTTCATTGCCACCTTAATCTAAAACATTTTATTCCTTTATCTGCACTAGGTCAACAACCTTCTATACTGTTCCTATCGGGTCTAGTTGGTAGGGTTTGTTGTCATATGAAGTAAAACTAACCATTCTAAAATGTAAATGTCATTCAAACGTAGCATATTCATAATACCATACAACCACTACATATTACAAGCTTCAAAATATTCCATCAGAAAAAAAAAAAAATAGACCCAATAAACATTAACTGCTATCTCATTCTATACTTCGTCCCTATTCTGCATCAAGAGGTAATCTGTTTTCTTCTTTTCCCTTTACTGCATATAAATAAATCATATTTCTAACTGTTTAAAGATTTTTATACTTATTTATTGTGTTTATACATTTATGTGTAAATATTTTATATTTATTTATTATGTGTGTAGTGATGTGAGTTGCACATATGTGAAAGCACCTACAGAGGCCAGAAGAGGGTGTTGAGTTCCTAGCAGCTCAAGGTGCAAGCCACCCAAAGCACATGCAGGGATAAGAACTTGTGTCCTCTGTGAGAGCCTCAAGTGGCATAAGTACAGGGCCATCTTACAGCCCCAAAAAAGTGACTCTGGGTACATGGATTCCTTATCTTAGCAAATAGTTTTGAGGCTTGTCTTTATCTTATTAATATATATTATTCTTAGGGTGAAGAAGTACCTGTTTCTAATTATTTTCATTATATACCTAAGAGAGAAATGACTAGTAATTGTGTGTTTAACTTTTCTAAGAAACTGTTTTTTAAAAATTTATTTTATCATTTTTATTTTTGTGTGATTATGAAGGAATGAGTGTGTGGGTGTGCACACTATCTTCAGAGTCCAAATGAGGGTATCAAGTACCCTTGGAGTTAGAGTTACAGGTGAGCCTTGCAATATATGTGCTGGGACTCAAATTCAGGTTCTCTGACAGAGCAGTAAGTGCTCTTAACCACTGATATGTGGTATAGGTTTATAACTGCCACTGTACCATTTTACAATCTTACCAGGAGAGGAGACATTCAAATTTTACCATATCTTGCTAACATATTTTCTGAAATTCGCCTTGCTTTATAAGTTATAATCTCATAAGTGAAAAGGGATATACCCTTGTGGTCTTCATTCGCATTGCCCTATTGAGAATCCTTTCAAGTATCTATTAGACATTTGTAAGTATTTGGATAATATTGAATTAAGTCATTTACACATTCAGTACTTCATTTTTGTATTGAGATTTTATATATATACAAAAGATATATGTATGTATATATCTATATATTCTGAATGCTAGATTTCTAACACATAATTTAGATTAATTCTTCTCATTCAGGAGATTATTCTGTTTCCTTAAGTATACATAAAGCCCTTTTAGTATTGCATCAATGAAGGACAAAGTTATCTATTTTTCTTTCTGTTTTATTAGTTCATATTTCTTCTTTCGGATATAAGAATCTATTTCCAAACCAAAGACTATACAAATTTGCCTCTGTGTTTTCTCCTAATAGATTTATGGTTCTCAGTCATTGATCCATTTTGCAGTTGCTTTGTATGAGCTGTGAGGTAAGGAACAGCTTTGGCCTGTGCTAAATGTGATTCACTGCCTTAAAGTTCTATTGGAGTGCAGCCATGCTCTTTCATTTCTACACCATTTATGGCTGTGCTATGTTTTACGTATTCAGTGTTTCACAAAGCTCACATGTTGAAGACATGGTACCCAGTTCATACATTCAATCACTAAGAATAAATTAAATCAAGAGGGCTTTAGCCTAGTTGTCAATGGATACAGAATTTAATGGCATTCTTAGGAGGTGGTGGAAACTAGAAGGTTGTATTCTACTTTGCTCTCTGTTATTGTGACAAAGACAGGACCAAAGAAACTTGAGTAGGAAATGGTTGATAAAATCTTACAAGTTAGAAGGCAGCATAGAGGGAAGCCAGAGCAGAATCTCATGGCAGAAACCTGAAGCAGCAACTGAAGCAGAAGCCATGAGTGAATTCTCATTACTAGCTTTTCTGCTGGTTTGATCAGCCTCCTTTCTCAGACCACCCAATACCACCTGCCCAGGGGTGGTGCCACTCCACTGATTTCAGCCATCCCATCAATTATTAATAGAGAAATTTTCTCCACAGTCTTGCTTACAGGCAGCCTTAAGGAGAAACTTTTCAGTTGAGGTTTCTCTTTAGAGAAGTCTTGTTTGTGTGAAGTTGACAAAGAATTTACCAGGAGATGTGAGGGCTATATGAAGGAAGGAGGTCACTGAGGACACACTTTTAATTGGTACATCTTGGTTTCAGCCTTTTCCCATCCCTCTTTCTATTTGCTGGCTGGCATTCTGACATACCTTCCCTACCTGGATGCTCTGTCTTTCTTCAGATCCACAGCAATGGAAGGAAGCCAGCTAACCTGAAATTGCTTAAATTGATCTGCAATTGCTTAAATCACAAGCCAACAAAAACCTTCCTTCCATTAAGTTTTTCACCTCAAGACTTTTGTCACAGGCAGAAAACAAGGCATACCACAGTCTGCCTTAAGCTGTAACAGTAGAGCTGAGAAGTGGATACAGAGACTAATTGATACTTACATTTACTCCCTTGCCCATTATGCAGGATTTATGATCTCTGCCTCAGAAAGATAACCATACAAATAAATATGCATTTATAATATTGCAACTTTAAAGCTTTTCTTAAACCCCACACTTAGGTATATTTTATGAACTTTTGAGCCAAGACCCTATGTCGTCCAGGCTAGCCTCAATTTCCCACTGTAGAAGAGGATCATCTTGCATCTTGCATTTCTGATTCTCCCCTCCACTTCCTAAGTGCTGGGATTACAGGTATGTGCCACCTTTCATCCTTTGTGCTGGAATTCTGTGCTCCTTGCATGCTAGGCAAACACTCTGCCAACTAAAATTCATTTGTAGCTTGATATATTAGCTTCTTAACATTGCTCGTATATAAGGTATTCATTTCAGACACCTTCTAAAACATTTAAAGTAAAATAATTTTCTTGGGCAAAAGACTTCCTATTCCTACAGGACATAATATTTTCTATTCTTTGTCCCAATTTTTTCTGAAAGAGAGATACCTTGGACTAAGATTTAAAAAAAAAAGTGAAGAAACTTGGCTTTTTTCTAGTCTTGACTTTTGCTATCGTCACTGAGCTTGAGGATAACAAGGAACCTTCGAATTTATCTGAACTTATCTTGATTTAATGTTCAAGTTTCTTTCAAGTTCCCCGAGTGACCAGACGCTTTTAAGTCTCCCCATCAACAGATAAAGCATATATCCCACATAAAACTGGCCCCTTCTGACCTCTCTTGATTGGCAGTAAGTCTAAATATGTTTCAATTCACTAGAACCTAAAACAGCTGGGCTCATTGCTTCCCTATATCAGTGCAATGAAGTATATGACAGTTTTGTCCTTGACAACAGGGATTCCTCAAAACTACCTTATTGCCTACATTTTCTCATTAAAACTTGTCAGGGATTCTATGAGGACAGGTGTCTCATCTCTCTTGACAACTTATCTGATTCAAGCTCACAACTGATAAATGACTAGCTGAGATCCCATGGCATTCCACTATAGAATAAGATACCTTGTGTTTTCAAGAAGGTTCTCCCAGGAGAAAAACATACAGAGCACACCCTTCATCAAGATGCCTTTTCTTCCACAGCACTCTGCCTCCATGCCTATCAGCAGATGATCCTCTCCATGATGCTCCTGGGCTCAACAGAAACAGGCAAATCTACTCTAGTATACAGTCTAATTTCCAACACTCTGAGAACATAGAATTTCCTGATTTACTGGTCTTCTAGTAAATGCATGATCCTCGTCTGCAGGCATCCCTGGAAAGTTTCTTATAAAATAACTATTATGGCATGACAATCCTAAGGTGCGGTAGCAGCACACACACCTAGGAGTAACCACCATCTCTCTAATTGAACCTAAAGCCCTCTCAACAAGATGAAAATGATCTTCAAAAGCGAAACAACTACCAAGACCTGGTGAAGTCACAGATCTTGGAGAAGAACCTACAATTACCACATTACTTGTTGCGCTCACCTTGTCCAGCAAGAAAAGACTCAACACGGTCAGATTCTTCTCAACAGCCTTTCTTTATTTCAGGAACACCTCCATGCTACGGGAGAACTCTGGAAACCCTGGGAGGACTGCTTATATCTACCCCAGCACTGGGGAGAGCTACATGCCCTCCTGAGATTCCTCAGTCTGTTGGCACTTTGATATGTAACACCCGCTCAGGAGGGGTTGGCGCCAGATTCAGGTGACGTTGTTTACTGAGCCGGTGTACCAGAGGTCAGTGCCATCTTTTGGGCGTGCGGCTGCCTACAATTACTAAATTAGCATGATACCTAATTGCACTATAAATATTTGTTCTATATCCACAGATTGTTGTGGATAGCCCCAGGGCTAATTATATTTGGTGTTGATTCTATTCTGTGAGTGGCTTCCAACAAAGAATGAGTCAGGACTCACCTGCTTCCCACTTTAATTTGTAAAATAAAGGAGAGCTGATGATTGGGCAGATAAAAGAGAAGGTGGAGAGGAAGGTGGAGGAGAGAAGAAGGAGAAAATGGAAGAGGGAGATGATGCAGAGGAGGAAGAAGATAAAGAAAAGCAGAGCAGAAGCACATGGCCTGGAGAAACTACAAGTTCTAAGGGGTCTCATAGATGTGGAAGATGGTAGTGTTGTGATAGATCTGCCCAATCTAGGTGCACAGCATATAATCATAATAACTGAGTTGTGTTTTCATTTCCTGGGCATAATTAGGTCAGAGAGATTTACTGCAGCAGCAGATAAGCAAGACCTTTATCTCTCATCAAAAACAAAATAAAACAAAACAAAAAACAAACAAAAAAACAAACAAACAAACTTCTCTTTGTAAAATACAGAGACTATTTCAGAAAACCACAATCAAAATGCAGAGTTGTAGATCCCAGTTCGAATGCATATAGCCTGTATACCTAAGGCTCAGAGAACATTAAGGAAGAAGATGATGGAAGAGACCATAAGGGGCAGAGGATCAGGGAGTTTTCTGTGAGTCAGTATCTCCTAGAAGAGTTAGATGCTACACCCATAAAGACCTACCAACATGACTGTCTAAACAGGATCTGATCAAGAATACAACAGTAGACATGCCAAGGTATGGGTTGAAAGCCCATTCAGCCTCAGTCTTATATGAAGAGCTACAGGCAACTAAGGATTAAAATGAATGGGAAAAATAGTCCTCCCCAGAGAAGAACACAGTAATTGTTTATCCAATACCAAATAGTCGGCTCTGGAAACCTAAATACAAGTAGCATAGTACAGACTGAGCAAGTCATATTTAGGATTATACATGTATATAGCTATATACATGTAACAATAAGTAATAAAATATGAGGCCATGAATTAGAAAGAAATCAAGGGAATTTAAAAGGAGGAAAGACAAATGAGAAATGATGAAATTGAAGGCTCTATGCCCCAGTATAGGGGAATGCCAGGACCAGGAATAGGAGTGGGTGGGTTGGGAGCAGGGGTGGGGGGGAGGCAATAGGGCATTTACGGAGGGGAAACTGGGAAAGGAGATAACATTTGAAATGTAAATAAAGAAAATATCTAATTAAAGAAATAAATTTTTTAAAAATGAATTAAGAAAAATTGAAAAAAATTTAAAGAATGAATTAAGATAATTTCAAAAATAAAAGAAACACATGAGAGTGTTTGGAAGCAGGAAAGAAAAGGGAGAAATGATCCAATTATTTTATGTTCTGAAAATAAAGTTAAAATGTGGGGGGACAAAAGAAAAAAAGCTTTCCCTAGTTAGGGTGATCTTTGCTGTGGTGAATCATGACCAAAAGCAAGTGCAGGAGGTGAGGATGTATTTGGCACACACTTCCAAATTACTGTTCATCACTAAAGGAAGTCATGAGAGAAACTCAAGCAAGACAAGCCCCTTCTGGTCTGACCAGCACTGGGGTAGCTGGTGGGTGTCAGCCGACTCTGCCCCAGTAGCTGGGGCGCAGAGTCGGCTGACACCCACCAGCTACCCAGGACACCTGCCACAGGATCTTAAGACTTCTGGCAAGTGGAACACAGCCTCTCCTCCAATCCAATCGCGCAGGACCTGAGACTGCATTAGTTAGGGAAACAGAAAACTGGCCTGAGTAGAGGCACAAGCCCCTTCCAGTCAGACCAGCACCAGGGTAGCTAGGGCGCAGAGTCGGCTGACACCCGCCAGCTACCCAGGACACCCGTCACAGGATCTTAAGACTTCTGGTGAGTGGAACACAGCATCTGCTCCAATCTCTAAACAGAGACAACTGTAACAACTAACTACAGAGATTACCAGATGGCGAAAGGTAAACTTAATAATCTTACTAACAGAAACCAAGACCACTCACCATCATCAAAACCCAGCACTCCCACTTCGCCCAGTCCAGGGCACCCCAACACACCAGAAAAGCTAGACCCAGATATAAAAGCATATCTCATGATGATGGTAGAGGACATCAACAAGGACTTTAACAATATACTTAAAGAAATACAGGAGAACACTGCTAAACAGGTAGAGGACATTAAAGAGGAAGCACAAAAATCCCTTAAAGAATTGCAGGAGAACACTGCTAAATAGGTAGAAGACATTAAAGATGAAGCACAAAAATCCCTTAAAGAATTGCAGGAAAACCAGACCAAACAGGTGATGGAATTGAATAAAACCATCCAAGACCTAAAAAGGGAAGTAGACACAATAAAGAAAACCCAAAGTGAGGCAACGCTGAAGATAGAAACCCTAGGAAAGAAATCTGGAACCATAGATGCGAGCATCAGCAACAGAATACAAGAGATGGAAGAGAGAATCTCAGGTGCAGAAGACTCCATAGAGAACATCGGCACAACAATCAAAGAAAATACAAAATCCAAAAAGATCCTAACTCAAAACATCCAGGAAATCCAGGACACAATGAGAAGACCAAACCTACAGATAATAGGAGTAGATAAGAATGAAGATTTCCAACTCAAAGGACTGGCAAATATCTTCAACAAAATTATAGAAGAAAACTTCCCAAACCTAAAGATAGAGATGCCATGAACATACAAGAAGCCTACAGAACTCCAAATAGACTAGACCAGAAAAGAAATTCCTTCCGACACATAATAATCAGAACAACAAATGCACTAAATAAAGATAGAATACTAAAAGCAGTAAGGGAAAAAGGTCAAGTAACATATAAAGGCAAGCCTATCAGAATTACACCAGATTTTTCACCAGAGACTATGAAAGGCAGAAGGGCCTGGAGAGATGTTATACAGAAACTAAGAGAACACAAATTCCAGCCCAGGCTACTATACCCAGCCAAACTCTCAATTACCATAGATGAAGAAACCAAAGTATTCCACGACAAAACCAAATTCACACATTATCTTTCCACGAATCCAACCCTTCAAAGGATAATAACAGAAAAAAAACAATACAAGGATGGAATTCACGTCCTAGAAAAAACAAGAAGGTAATCCCTCAACAAACCTAAAAGAAGACTGCCACAAGAACAGAATGACAACTCTAACAACAAAAATAAAAGGAAGCAACAATTACTTCTCCCTAATATCTCTTAATATCAATGGACTCAACTCCCCAATAAAAAGACATAGACTAACAGACTGGCTACACAAACAGGACCCAACATTTTGCTGCTTACAGGAAACTCAACTCAGAGAAAAAGATAGACACTACCTCAGAATGAAAGGCTGGAAAACAATTTTCCAAACAAATGGTAGGAAGAAACAAGCTGGAGTAGCCATCCTAATATCTAATAAAATCGACTTCCAACCCAAAGTCATCAAAGAAGACAAGGAAGGGCACTTCATACTCATCAAAGGTAAAATCCTCCAAGAGGAACTATCAATTCTGAATATCTATGCTCCAAATACAAGGGCAGCCACATTCATTAAAGAAACTTTAGTAAATCTCAAAGCACACATTGCACCTCACACAATAATAGTGGGAGACTTCAACACAACACTTTCACCAATGGAAAGATCATGGAAGCAGAAACTAAACAGAGACACAGTGAAACTAACAGAAGTTATGAAACAAATGGATCTGACAGATATCTACAGAACATTTTATCCTAAAACAAAAGAATACACCTTCTTCTCAGCACCTCACCGTACCTTCTCCAAAATTGACCACATAATTGGTCACAAAACAAGCCTCAATATATACAAAAATATTGAAATTGTCCCATGCATCCTATCAGATCACCATGGACTAAGGCTGATCTTCAATAACAAAATAAATAATAGAAAGCCAGCCTTCACGTGGAAACTGAACAACAATCTTCTCAGTGATACCTTGGTCAAGGAAGGAATACAGAAAGAAATTAAGAACTTTTTGGAGTTTAATGAAAATGAAGCCACAACATACCCAAACTTATGGGACACAATGAAAGCATTTCTAAGAGGAAAACTCATAGCTCTGAGTGCCTCCAAAAAGAAACTAGAGAGCACACATTAGCAGCTTGACAACACACCTAAAAGCTCTAGAACGAAAGGAAGCAAATTCACCCAAGAGGAGTAGATGGCAGGAAATAATCAAACTCAGGGGTGAAATCAACCAAGTGGAAACAAAAAGAACTATTCAAAGAATCAACCAATTGAGGAGCTAGTTCTTTGAGAAAATCAACAAGAATAGATAAACCCTTAGCCAGACTCACTAGAGGGTATAGGGAAAGTATTCTAATTAACAAAATCAGAAATGAAAAGGGAGACATAACAACAGATCCTGAAGAAATCCAAAACACCATCAGATCCTTCTACAAAAGGCTATACTCAACAAAACTGGAAAACCTGGATGAAATGGACAAGTTTCTATACATATACCAGGTACCAAAGTTAAATCAAGATCAGGTTAATGATCTAAACAGTCCCATATCCCCTAAAGAAATAGAAGCAGAAATTAATAGTCTCCCAACCAAAAAAAAGCCCAGGACCAGATGGGTTTAGTGCAGAGTTCTATCAAACTTTCAAAGATCTAATCCCGTTCTTCACAAACTATTCCACAAAATAGAAACAGAAGGTACTCTACCCAACTCATTCTATGAAGCCACAATTACTCTGATACCTAAACCACAAAAAGACCCAACAAAGATAGAGAATTTCAGACCAATTTCCCTTATGAATATCGATGCAAAAATCCTCAATAAAGTTCTCGCTAACCGAATCCAAGAACACATCAAAACAATCATCCATCCTGACCAAGTAGGTTTCATCCCAGGGATGCAAGGATGGTTCAATATACGGAAATCCATCAATGTAATCCAGTATATAAACAAACTCAAAGACAAAAACACATGATCATCTCGTTAGATGCTGAGAAAGCCTTTAACAAAATCCAACACCCATTCATGATAAAAATCTTGGAAAGATCAGGAATTCAAGACCCATACCTAAACATGATAAAAGCAATCTACAGCAAACCAGTAGCCAACATCAAAGTAAATGGTGAGAAGCTTCAAGCAATCCCTCTAAAATCAGGGACTAGACAAGGCTGTCCACTCTCTCCCTACCTATTCAACATTGTACTTGAAGTCCTAGCCAGAGCAATTAGACAACAAAAGGAGATCAAGGGTATACAAATTGGAAAAGAAGAAGTAAAAATATCACTCTTTGCAGATGATATGATAGTATACATAAGTGACCCTAAAAATTCCACCAGAGAACTCCTAAGCCTGATAAACAGCTTCAATGAAGTAGCTGGATATAAAATTAACTCAAGCAAGTCAATGGCCTTTCTGTACACAAAGGATAAACAGACTGAGAAGGAAATTAGGGAAACAACACCCTTCTCAATCGTCAAAAACAATATAAAATACCTTGGCGTGACTCTAACTAAGGAAGTGAAAGATCTGTATGATAAGAACATCAAGTCTCTGAAGAAAGAAATTAAAGAAGATCTCAGAAGATGGAAAGACTTCCCATGCTCATGGATTGGCAGGATCAACATAGTAAAAAATGGCTATCTTACCAAAAGCAATCTACAGATTCAATGCAATCCCCATCAAAATTCCAACTCAATTCTTCAACGAATTAGAAAGGGCAATCTGCAAATTCATCTGGAACAACAAAAAACCCAGGATAGCAAAAACCCTTCTCAAGGATAAAAGAACCTCTGGTGGAATCACCATGCCTGACCTAAAGCTGTACTACAGAGCAATTGTGATAAAAACTGCATGGTACTGGTATAACGACAGACAAGTAGACCAATGGAACAGAATTGAAGACCCTGAGATGAACCCACATACCTATGGGCACTTGATCTTCGACAAGGGAGCTAAAACCATCCAGTGGAAAAAAGACAGCATTTTCAACAAATGGTACTTGCACAACTGGCGGTTATCATGTAGAAGAATGCGAATTGATCCATTACTATCTCCTTGTACTAAGGTCAAATCTAAGTGGATTAAGGAACTCCACATAAAACCAGAGACACTGAAACTTAAAGAGGATAAAGTAGGGAAAAGCCTCAAAGATATGGGTACAGTGGAAAAATTCCTGAATAGAACAGCAAAGGCTTGTGCTGTAAGATCGAGAATTGATAAATGGGACCTCATAAAGTTGCAAAACTTCTGCAAGGGAAAAGACACAGTCAATAAGACAAAAAGACCACCAACAGATTGGGAAAGGATCTTTACCTATCCTAAATCAGATAGGTGACTAATATCCAATATATATAAAGAACTCAAGAAGGTGAACTCCAATAAATCAAATAACCCCATTAAAAATGGGGCTCAGAACTGAACAAAGAATTCTCACCTGAGGAATACTGAATAGCAGAGAAGCACCTGAAAAAATGTTCAACATCCTTAATCATCAGGGAAATGCAACTCAAAACAACCCTGAGATTCCACCTCACACCAGTCAGAATGGCTAAGATCAAAAATTCAGGTGACAGTAGATGCTGGCGAGGATGTGGAGAAAGAGGAACACTCCTTCATTGTTGGTGGGATTGCAAGCTTGTACAACCACTCTGGAAATCAGTTTGGCGATTCCTCAGAAAATTGGACATAATACTACCAGAGGATCCAGCAATACCTCTCCTGGGCATATATCCAGAAGATGTTCCAACCGGTAAGATGGGCACATGCTCCACTACATTCATACCAGCTTTATTTATAATAGCCAGAAGCTGGAAAGAACCCAGATGCCCCTCAACAGAGGAATGGATACAGAAAATGTGGTACATTTACACAATGGAGTACTACTCAGCTATTAAAAGGAATGAATTTATGAAATTCCTAGGCAAATGGATGGACCTGGAGGGCATCATCCTGAGTGAGGTAACACAATCACAAAGGAACTCACACAATATGTACTCACTGATAAGTGGATATTAGTCCCAAAACATAGGATATCCAAGATATAAGATACAATTTGCAAAACGCATGAAACTCAAGAAGAATGAAGACCAAAGTGTGGACACTGTGCCCCTTCTTAGAATTGGGAACAAAACACCCATGGAAGGAGTTACAGAGACAAAGTTTGGAGCTGTGATGAAAGGATGGACCATCTAGAGACTGCCGTATCCAGGGATCCACCCCATAATCAGCTTCCAAACATTGACACCATTGCATTCACTAGCAAGATTTTGCTGAAAGGACCCAGATATAGCTGTCTCTTGTGAGACTATGCCGGGGCCTAGCAAACACAGAAGTGGATGCTCACAGTCAGCTATTGAATGGATCACAGGGCCCCCAATGGAGGAGCTAGAGAAAGTACCCAAGGAGCTAAAGGGAACTGCAACCCTATAGGTGGAACAACTTGATGTACTAACCAGAACCCCGGAGCTCTTGTCTCTAGCTGCATATGTATGGAAAGATGACCTAGTCGGCCATCACTGGAAAGAGAGGCCCATTGGACTTGCAAACTTTATATGCCCCAATACAGGGGAATGCCAGGGCCAAAATGTGGGAGTGGGTGGGTAGGGGAGTGGGGGAGGGAGTGTATTGGGGACTTTTTGGATAGCATTGGAAATGTAAATGAGGAAAATACCTAATAAAAAAAATTAATTCAAAAAAAGAAAAAAGACAAAAGAAAAAGAAACTCAAGCAAGGCAGGTACCCAGAGGCAGGAGCTGATGCAAAAGCCATGGATGATGCTATTTACTGACCTACTTCATGACTTTCTCAGCCTGCTCTGTTATAGAACTTAAAGCCAATACTGGGCTGACATACAGAGCATGGACACAGGGCTGATTACAAGAGTCTATGCGATCTGTATGCAGTTACCATTGTAAAGTCTCTTCCCAGTATGGGTACTGCCTTCACAACAGAAGCATAAACGGAGTCTTCCCTTCAGTTACCTTTCAACAGTCACCAGTATGTATTATGTGCATATGCAAAGTTGTCTAAAAGGAAACTTAAAATTGTTAAACTGTCTTTACTATATCTCACTGTCAGGATTAGTCTTCCTGTGTGTGTATCTGTGTGTGTGTATCTGTGTGCGTGTGCGTGCGTGGTGTGTGTGTGACTGTCTGTCTATGAGTGTCTGTACACATGCATGCACTCATTTGTGCATTTTCCATAAACTGACATACTCACCTGCACATTTAAACATACACACAAACACACACTATCCAGCTCTCATTTGTTTTAATATGCCAGTAACTATGGACACTGTAGTTTTCCATTTTCAGGTTTCCACTTCTAGCACATCCCATGACTGGCCCCTGCTGTGCAATTTCAGAGTTCCTGAATTCTGACCTAAAACTGGGATTTCTTCACTTACTATGTAGCTTTGCACAATAATACTGCTGGCCTTATGACTTCCCTATTGTTCCTCACTTTCTACGTCTTAATAAAATGTATATAATCAGTACCTTGATTATAGTGTAGATTAATCATAATACTTATATAAAGTGCTAGAGAATTACAGCCAAGTACATTGTTATTACTATAAGTACCCTTGAAAACTACAATCAAAGCTTCCCTCTAGATATCTCCACTGGGGGAAAAAGCTTTTAATTCTATGCTGATCAAGACAAAGCATTAACATAAGTGATCCTGCATCAGAATTTCGTCTTATCTTATTGGAACAAGGACTTAAACTATCAAAAAGGTGTGAAGATGAATCATGCATAAATTTGGACCCAACACAACAAATCCATCCAATTCTATTCAAGCTAGAAGGTATTGCTTTCAATGTGGATGTAACTAAGAAAAGGACAATATCTTTAATACTTAAAGGGAATTATGTCTGACCTTATGTTTGTGGTCCAACAAGTGCTTCTAAGCGTTCAAGCTGATGTACAAGATAAGATGATTTGCAAAGACAAGGTAACTAGGAAAAAAACAATGTGAAATCCAGAGAAATAACCAAATTAGAACATCCTTTTATATATTCATATTTGTATTCCATTATTGGTTTGAAAAAAGGCAACACCAACAGGGTAGCAGGGGAAACTTGTTTAATTACTGTCTTAGTCAGGGTTTCTATTTCTGCACAAACATCAAACCAAGAAGCAAGTTGGGGAGGAAAGGGTTTATTCAGCTTATACTTCCATACTGCTGTTCATCACCAAAGGAAGTCAGGACTGGAACTCAAGCAGGTCAGGAAGCAGGAGCTGATGCAGAGGCCATGGAGGGATGTTCCTTACTGGCTTGCTTCCCCTGGCTTGCTCAGCCTGCTCTCTTATAGAGCCAAGACTACCAGCCCAGAGATGGTGCCACCCACAAGGAGACCTCCACCCTTGATCACTAATTGAGAAAATGCCTTACAGCTGGATCTCATGGAAGCATTTCCTCAACTGAAGCTCCTTTCTCTGTGATAACTCCAGCTGTGTCAAGTTGACACAAAACTAGCCCATACAATTACCGTACCAGTGAGTTCCTGCGTTGGTAAGGTACATAAAATGAGATTCTGCTTCTTTATCTGTGCCAGTCAAATGAAAGCCCTCACTCTCCCAGGACATAAAGTCCATGCTTGGTACTTAGACCGAGCGGCAAGTGGTGAGGGGCAGCAGATGCAATTGTGATATGTCTTAGTGTCTCCATGGGTTTAACCAAGTTATTCAATTTAGTGAACCTATCCATCAACTTCACACCTGTCACCAAGACAACAAGATTATGAATCACATAAGGTGATGGATGACAATAAGCCAGGTAGGGTGTGTAAGACAGCTCGGGCACTCCAGAGTGCATGGTGACTTCTGTCTTCCTCACCACAGCAAAACACATTTCCCTTACAAATGAATGCTAGTCCGATACTACATCCTCTACAACAAGAAAAAAAATTATAATGTTATAAAATGTTATAAATTAGAATTACAACTATACCAAGAAAAAAAAAATCCTCTCTTTACAAAGTCATGGTGCCTCTATAAACCAGCTCCTGTGTTATGTGAATTCATTGGCTCTCAAATTCAAGATACCGCCTTAGGAGTTGAATCACGAACTCTCTCTGGCGCTCTACATCAAAAGTGAAGCAATCAGACAAAATCCCCAGAATGAAAAGGCTTGTGGGGAAGGCATCATAGGAATTTGTTGAAGTACTTATTTTAACAGATTTTTTTTAACTCAGACAAAAGTAGCTAGGTAGTTAATGTCTTCTTGTAAACAATATTTGATGTCCAGATCAGTGACTGGATAAGTGGAAATACATGACTTTTTGTGTAAACATATAAGTTGACAGGCTGTGATAACTGCGTTGCCCAATACTACAGCACACCATTCTCTCCTAGTCATGCCTGTCCCGTGGTTGTGTTTGCTCAGGCTGTCATCAAAATAATGAGATTTATTTTTTCCTCTCATTGCACCACAGAGGCTGGTTTTATATAAAACAGAGCAGTAGCCTCCACTCTGAGAGGTGCAAAATCTACCATGCAGCTGCTTCTGGAGCAGACACATTAATAATAAGAGAATGGCTTGCATAGCAATGAAACCCGATGTCAATCCTATTAAAGGCTTTTGGGGAACCTAGGATGCAATTCAGGCCCATAAAATTCTGAATGGTTTGCTGATAGCCTCCCTGCCAGAGAAACTGCCTATTAGATGGTGTAAGTCTGACCCCTTTGTGCAATTTTCTGTGGCTTGCTTTCTCATGCCCTAAAATATAAAATAAGCATTAAAAACAAAACCTCATGGGCGATTTGAGATATGTGTGGCTTCTCTTAGAATCTCTCTCATTTCACACATAATTTGGCACTGGGAGATATAGTATAAAGCACAGGACAAGGAATCAGGGTTGGTACAGATTTCCCTCGTTCTGTTTGCCAGCAGCCTCACCGTAACACCTGCTGTCTGGGTATTACTCTAATGGTACGGGTGTTCATTTGCACTCAGATCATTCCCCCGACTGGGAACTTATTTTACACTAGTCATTGAGAATTTGAGGCAGGAAAAACATCATATCCTCCAAGTGTCTGTATTTGAGCACTTCGTCCTCTGCTTCTCACAATTTTATGTTTATCGGGTGTGAATTGAATACAAGTAGACATACTGACAAGTGCCAGTTGACTGAGTTACTGAGAATTCCACACCCCCGTTCAGGTTCTGAATCCTAAGGGAGCCACTAGCCATCTATATGACTTCATTCACAAGTAAGAATTCCTTACTCCATAGGGCAAGCCTGGTCTGGGTGGATAGAGGGATACTAAGGAATTTCTCAGACAGTGATATATCAGGGAAGTGGAAAGCACACACGCTATGGTTGGGGAGAGAGGGATATGGAAAAATAATGAGAAGAGACACATAACTCAGCATGCAAAGTAAAAATATGTTTGAAATTGATACTACAAAGATTCATATACTGGATATGGTACCATCCTAGAGGCATGAGGATCGGAATTTCAAGGCTATCTTATACCACATAGCAAGTTCTAGGCTACTATGGATAAATGGGAAAAGCTGTATATATGAAAGAACCAAGGGTTAGAGAAGACTGGATATTTTACAAGCAGTGGGATGTGTTTTCTTGGTTTTTTTTTTTTTTTAGATACTTTTAATTGAAACAGAATTATATCACCCCCCTCCTTTTTTGCCCTCCAGACCATCCCAGCTACATTCTATCAAAATATTCCAGTGTACCCACTCTCAAGAAGATAACTTATTTTTCTTTGGCTATTTATATTCCGTGTGTGTGTGTGTGTGTGTGTGTGTGTGTGTGTGTGTGTGTGTAGATAAAATATATATAAACAAACTATTGAATCCATTTATTGGCAAACCAATAAGAAGTCTGATCCCTAGGAAAGGCTCATCTTCCTTCTCCCAGTAGCCAATAGTTGCCTGTAAGTCTTGTCAATGGGTGGGATCCCACAAAATTCTTTCTTCCACAAAAAAACATTTCCATTGATACTGCTCTTGTTCTGATACAGCCATTTCTAGAAAAGGCTGCCTCACAGAAAATAATAATATGGTATTCTTGCTCTTCGTATTTTTCTACCTTCTCTGCTTCAACATCCTCTGAGCTCTAGATGCAAGAGCTGTGAGGTAGGTGTTTCTGCTAGACCTGAACTCCTCACTATCAATCAATCAATCACTCCCACTCCCTCTCCCTCTCCCTATCCCTCTTTCCCTTTCTCTCTCTCCTTGTCGTCCTGCTCCTTCTATACTCTTTTATTAAGAAATTTCTTTTTTTCATAGAATACGTTCTGATTACAGTTTTCCCCTCCTTTGAGAGCCTTCCTGCTTCCCTGACATCCAGATCTACATCCTTTCTGTCTCTCATTAGAATATGAACAGACATAGACACAGATGGATGGTGGAGAAGGAGAGGGAGAGACAGACAGACAGACAGACAGGCAGGCAGGCAGGCAGGCAGAGCCCTGATAAAACATTATGCAACAAAGAACATTCAAAAATGTTATTGCGTTTGTTTTGTGTCAACCATCTACTGTTGGTCATGGGGGCTCCTATCAAGAGTAATTTGTGAGACTACATTGGCAAAAACTAATTTTTCATTTTCCAGTGGTTATCACTTAGAGATTGCTTTTGAGTTAGGGATGGGGGGTTTGTGTCTAATTCTCCTCTAAGCAGTGGGACCCCATCTGGCACAGACTTGTACAAGCCATATACATGATTTATCTACAATGCATCCAGTACTATTTTGCATGATAGTCTCCGCTTTTGGTCTTGCTCATCTGAAGGAAAATTGTGCCTGGTACTGGAGACCTAGCAAGCTTCGGAGCTAGTGAAATCATGAACCTGACAAATTAACCTATACCTGACACTTTGCTAGACCAGCATAATTCCTTACCACATTTTAAATGTGGGTAGTACCATTTATCAAAGAAATGTAGATACGTAAAATGGTTTCTCATCTTTAAAAATTAACTAGTAACATAGAGTGGCTGGTAAATGTTTACAAGGTGTCTTCGGGTGTGAGAAAAATATTCTAGAAGCAGGTAGCAATATGTTGTGTTTGTACAGGATGGGTATTCCAAACATCATTGAGTTTTGTCCTATAAGACTGTTACCTCAATGTCTGTTATTAAACTGAAAATTAATTTAAAAGTAATGGTTTTTCATTTAATTTTATTTTAATTATTTGCGTTACATCCCACTCACTCCCCGCCTTCCTGCTCAGCCCCTTTCCTCCTCCCCTTCTGCCCATGGATATCCCCTCACCCTAGCACTTCACATCCCTGTGAGGCTAAGTATTTCCACTCCCACTGAGGCCAGACAAGGCAGCATAGCTAGAAGCACATATCCCACTATGGGCAATGGGTTTTGGGATAGCTCCTATAGCAATTGTGCAGTACTCACATGATGACCAAGCTGCCTATCTGTTTGGTTGTATTTTCCTGTATTTCTTTAAGAGATTTGTTCATTTTCTCTTTAAAGGCCTCTGGCATCTTTATAAGATTGGATTCAAGGTCATTTTCTTGTGTTTCAGTTATGTTCGGTTACCTAGGACTTGCTGTAGTTGAGTAGCTATGCTTTGGAGGTGTCACGTTGCCCTGGCTTTTGTTGGTTGTATTCCTCCAGGACCTTTAGCTGTAGGGATGGTTTTGGTCCCTGGGTCTTCTTGTTGTAGTAGGTATGGGAAGGGGTAAACCTTGATGGTCCTGGTATGGCAAGCTCCTGAAGAGTTTCCTTGTGCTCTATGGTTCTAGACCTGCAGGTCAATATGGTTCCAGAGGTTCAGATCTCTATGATTTAGGAGCCTCAGGTCTGATGAAGGTGGGAAGAGAGGTAGCAGGAGAATGGAAACCAGCCTAGGATAGTAGGCTGTTCAGGGCATCTTGGCATGTACAAAGTACTTAGAAAAGAGGAAAGAAGTGTGGGGCAAGGGAAGCTTATCTGTATTGTTCAGGCTCAGTAGGTCTGATAAACTGGGAAGAGAGGTGGTGTGAGAATGGAGGTTCCCTTGGGATAGCAGGCTGTTCATGGCAGCTGGGCTTTCTCCAAAGGAGTCAGGAAGCAGGGAAGAAAGGCGAGGGAAGGGAAGCTCAGATGATAACACTTTAGTACACTTTAATCTCAAACAATGTAGGTAAGTTTAGTTTGTAGAAGGAAGCATCCATATTTGGAAGTGATATCTAATTGAGGGGCAGACAAGGTGATGAGTCAGAGAAAGATTTGACAGAATGAGTCAAAGATAGGATACACCCAACTAAAAGAGAACAGACTGGAAATGGAGGCTATTTACAAGCAGTGCAGGAAGAGAGAGAGAGAGAGCAGTTAAGTCAGCTTTGATAAGACAGTGGAGTTGAATTCAGTTTAGTCAGGCAGTGCAGGAGGAAATGCGATGGGATTGAGCTCAGTTCCACTCAGTTCATTCAGCAGAGGCAGCAGAAGCCAAAGAATAAAAAGAAGCCAGAAGATGAAAGCAAATTGTCAGAGTTAGTTTGAAGCTAAGCCAAGCACTTCGGGAAGAAGCTAAGAGAAGCCAGATTATCAGTCAGCATGTAAAGGAATTTGAGCCATAAGAGCTAAATTAAGCCAGCTAGAGTTCAGAAAGAGCTAGAAAATGTGACCTTATTCAGCAGTAAGCCTCAGAGACAGCAATTACTATGAGTGAATAAAGATTTACATATTATTTACCCATTTATACATTAGTTTAATAAAACTATGGGAGAATCCCAGTTACCTCAAATCCTTAACTATAATTAATCAGGTTAGTCCTTTAAATTCTATCCATTCTAATAGATGAACAGATTCTCTTATTAAACAACTCTGTTAATAATTTATACATATTTATTTTGCTATTCATCTTAAGAAAATACCTTTTGAATCACTGTGCCTGATTTTATTGAGTTCTTTAGTCAGTATTACTTTGGGAGAGTTCGATATATGTTTCGAATAAAGGTTTGCTATCACATGTGTGATTTTTACACACTTATTTTTCCTTTTATTTATTCTTTTATTAATATTTAAAATCCAAGAGTGTTTAAAAATCATTTGAAATTTTTAAATAAGTGCAATTATTGCTCCACTTATAAGTCTTTAAGCATTTTTACATTTCCTCTGTGTACAAATAAATGAATATATGTAAATACTATAACACAAATAAATATGCCACTATAACATTTTCTACTTGAGCCTAGCTGGCAAATTACAGAAGAATTATGAG
Source organism: Mus caroli (assembly GCF_978045245.1). Taxonomy (NCBI): domain Eukaryota; kingdom Metazoa; phylum Chordata; class Mammalia; order Rodentia; family Muridae; genus Mus; species Mus caroli. Next base: position 8,814,953 of record NW_028227275.1, on the reverse strand, counting down.
CAAATTGCTTATCAATTTAGCAACATTCCAAACGACTAATGACATCTTATACTTGAAAGTATTCACAAATATAAATACATTTCCAGGGCAGAAACAATTAGAGAAGCCACAATGCTCCTTAGCCTTTCTCTGAAAGTGCTAAATAACAAACACATCAATAGGGTTTTATTTTTCTGGATAAGAATGTATGATTAGCTCACTCAGGGTAGGAGGCCAAGAAAATCAAACTTAAGATTTTTTTTCCTCATCTCCTCAAGGATTCTCCATTCAGTAACTACATAAATCAGAAATAGCTACACCCATAAAAAAGAATAAATGCATTTAAAACCATCCTTTATATTCTTAGCAGGGTTTCCAAATTATCACAAGAACCCTGAGCAAAAAGAGAGACAAGCTGACATGATTTCTAAAAAACTAAAGTCACTCTATAGCTTAACCCTGAAAAGAAATCAAAATATGTGATGATGATGATAGTGGTGGTGGTGATGATGATGATGATGATGATGGTGATGGTGGTGATGATGATGGTGGTGGTGGTGGTGATGATGATGATGGCTTGGGGATGTTAAATTACAGAATAGCATTATTCCAATATTTGTCACTTTCTTTGTGTCTAAAACTAATATCTTGCAAAATTTGTACTGTAGCATTTGTTAATCTAAAAGTATTTTGAGGTGCCAGTTCATTTCAACAATAGATATCTGATACTCATAAATAATAATGTTTTTAGGTTTACTAATATTTTACAATTTTAATTTAGATAATTTATTAAATATCTTTTTAGGCTTAGCAATTTTATTGATTTTATTTTATTGTGCTTTTTATGATGAGATTTTGTTTGTTATTGTGAGGAAAAAATTTAGGTTGATTGGGTAGAGCTGAGGAGATAATCTAGAAGAACTTGGGGAAGGGAAAGAATATGATCAGAAAATATTTAAATTTTAAAATTATTGTAAATAATAAAAACAGTAAAATATAACAAATCAAAAAAGTCAAACATTACTTTATTGCTAGATTCATTATCTAGTTTCTTTTTAGTTCATTCAAACTAGTCATCTCAAATTCAAAATTTGCATATTTAAGCCAAACATTAGGCATAGCTCAGGAACCATAAGCATGAAGGTAGGAAAGATTGTAGGAGCCAGAGGGATTGAGGGCAGCAGGAGAACATGACACAAAGAATAACCTAACCAGGTTTCATAGAGGCTCACACAGACAGAGAACCTGCATGGGTGTGAGCTAGGTCCTCTGTACATATGTTACGGTTGTGTAACATGGTGTTCTTGTGGGACTCTCGAGGCCTGAGGATTGACTCTGACTCTTTTGCCTGCTCTTGGGATCCTTTTCCTCCTTCTGGGTTGCTTTGCCCGGCTCTGATATGAAGGTCTATGCCTAGTCTTAATTGTTATGCCATGTTTGGTTGATATTCCTGGGAGACATGCTCTTTTGTGAATGGAAACAGAGGAGGGGGGTATGTCCAGGAGATGGGAGGTAGCAGGGAGAGATTGGGTTAAGTAGATAAAGTAAAAACTACATTCAGGATAAAATATATGAAAGAAGAATTTTTAAAAATTCTAACCACAAAAAAAAGTTTCTAACCACAGGTGATTTATTGATTAGAAAATAAAACCTTAACAACCCTATAAGAGATAATTTGCAAATATTAAAATTTTTGTGTTAGTAATGATTTTTACTTTTAGTTTAAAATTGAGCCTATAAAAATGTTACAGCAATTCAATGTGAGCACCACTCACTCATAATTTGGTTCACTGACGTGATATTCTAAGGGAATTTTCTTTACATGCTTTTCTGCTTCTTTATGTGTAGATAAAGGTATTTGAATAGGGGTGTGGGTACATGAATGAATGTGTCCTTGCAAATAATTGTGTGTATATGAATAGCTATACGTAAATATTTGTGTGTGTGAAGGTGAATATGGGGGTATGTGAGTGTATGAATAAGTGTGATGTACTGAGTGTGTGTATACTAATGAGTGTGTGTGTACAAGAATGAATGTGCATATATTAATGTGTATATGAATGAATGTGTGTTTCTGAATCAGTGTGTATGAGAGCATAAGTGTGTATGTATGTATGAATGACTAAGTGTGTTTCTTTGTGTGTGTGTGTGTACATATTTGTATGCATGTGTATATGTGTGCATTGTGTGTTTCTGTATGTATGTGTTTGTATATGTACAATTATGTGTTTATGTCATAGAGTTTTTCCTAGGTACACTAAATTTTGCTTCATTTTTATATCTCAAATACATACAAAAACAAATTATTAGAATTTTGTGGTTTATTTTTCCAAAGAAGACAGAGAGCCCTAAAATAGGGGAAATAGGTATCATCACCAGTTAAAGGATAACAATGAAAAATATGAATATTTTTAATAGTGAATGTAAAAAAACTTTCACTCTATCCAAGTCACAAAATTGCACCATATATATATATATATATATATATACACACACACATATATGTGTATATATACTATTAGATAACTTTGGCCGTTTTTACTTGTGTTTAATAAACAATTTTTAATTAATTTTCCTATGATATAGGTGGAACAGGGAGCGGGTTCACTTTTTCACATGTAGATGTATAAGCCTCTGATGTGATTTGTTGAAAGGAAATTCCTTTCCCCATTAATTATTTCTTAAAACTGTTTTACTGATTACCCTATCATATATGATGACTGATATCTGTCATCATTTAAAATTGGAGAACAAGGAAGGTTACTGCTATTCTGTATGAAGTGGAAATCAGAGTCTAGTTTTCAATTTTTTTTCTACTCTAAATGAACCTTATAAATGTAGTCATCATTATTTCCATGTTGCACATTTGTAAACTGAAGTTTGGGAGGTTGATTTACTTAATTCTCAGAGTTAATGCAGTGATTGAAGAAAAAAAAAAGCTTATCCCTGTGTGCCTATCTGTTAAATTAACTTTATTACCATGACAACTGCCTTCAGTTATTGTATCAATACACATCAATGATTTCTCCAGTAGACATCAATACTGTCCCATGCAAACTCATTATGTTTATTTTCTCTTCAGCACACTCTGGGGAGGGTTTTCTTGACCCAATCAGGGACCCGTTGGTACCGTCAGCATCAGGCTGATTGCTCTCCACTGCACCTCTGGCCTCATTCATTCGGTGCTGAAGAACTGGTTCCAGAAAATGAAAACTGATTGTAACATTTCACCAGCATAAAGCTCATTCAATCAAAACAGAAGGGGACTTAAAGAATGAAGATTTGGAGAAATGATAAATAAATATATATTTTAGGTATTCCATGTTTATCCTGCCAAAACCAGTGAGTTAATGAAAAGCAAACAACCAGTGCTGGTTAAGAAGAAGCTACTAGGAAAATAAGAGTATGTTCAGTATTTGCCATAGAAAGGAGGGAATCTATTACTTCTAAATGAAGTTGCATCAACAGAAGCATAATTTGTTCTTATTAAACTGTTCTGCAAAGATGAGCTTCTGTTTACAAAACCACGAAGGAGTGAAGTGTTTTCATCCTTGAAACTGCTCCAACAGTAATCTGTTGACACACAAGGGTATCAGGGGCTTATATCAGAACATGATTTGCTTATGTGGGATATCACCAGCATTAAAACTGCTCAGAGCTGAGCCCCAAGAAGTCTCTATTAAAATTTGAAGCCTAATCCTACATGTTTCTGTGAATCAAGGAATAAATAAGAAGCTTAAAAATCTCAGAGTTAAAAATGAAGATGTTTGTTACAAGGTAAAATTCTCTCTCTCTCTCTCTCTCTCTCTCTCTCTCTCCATACTTTCAAGAGCAAATTTTATTTCATATGCCTTGTCTTAGTTATGCTGTGTTCTGTTGAGCACTAGGAAGCCTGTTCTTTTCTAAGGTGAAATGGAGGAGCAGTGGATGTTGGGGAGATGGGAGAGGGGAACTAGGAAAGGGGAGGAAGGAGGGAGGAGATGCTGTTGTTGGGATGTATTTTATGAAAGAAGAATAAGAAAAAAAAGAAAAGGAAATAGTTTCTTCATGGCTTTTCTGAAAATGCCTACTATACTGCCATGCCTACTAAACTTCACCCTAACTCTCCTAAATGGACCATCTGTGATCTCCATGTCACTAAGCAAATGAGCACTTGTCAGTAATCCCCTAACTTGATGCATGGAATGGTTGGAATGACTGTTCCCCTAAGACAATGTATTTCTCAGGTGTCCACACTTTGGCTCCACCACCCACACTGAATACATTTCCTTTCCTTTTATTTATTTATTTTTTTAAAAAACATGGTTTTGCCAAGACAGGCCTTTGCCATATAATCCTCTTGCCTCAACTTTGTTGTTGTAGATGTTGAAAATAGATGTTTCTCTCATACAATACATCCTCACCACAGTTTCCTTTCCCACCTCCAAACTTCTCCCACCCCCACGCCCCAGCCCAACCCCTGCCCCAGCTGCCTGACCATATACACTGTCCCTCTGGCTCCCTTTAGAAAAAAGCAGGCCTCCAACAGCCAAACACAACAAAACAAAATACTGAGGGGTTGGACAAGGCAAAATAACAAGAGTAAAAGAGCCCCAAGAGTAGGCAAAAGAGTCAGAGATCCAACCGTTCCCACTATTAGGAGTCCCACAAAACAAGCTAACAGTCATAAGATATATGCAGTGGACCTAGTGCAGTCATGTATGCTTGCTGCTTCAGTCTCTGTGAACCAGTATGCACCCTGTTTGGTTGATTCAGGCCATGTTCTCCATTCCCTCTGATCCTACAATCTTTCCTCCTTCTCTTCCTCTGGAATCCAAGGGAGGGGGAAGACAAGATAAACTGTTCCCATTTAGACTCAATCTTGCACACAATGTCTCACTGTGGGTCTCTGCATTTGCTGTCATCTGGGGCTAGAGGAAGCCTCTCTATTGATGCCCAGAGACAGCACTGATCTACGAGCACAGCAGAATAGTGCTATGAATCATTTCATTGATCTTTTCTCAAGACCATTCATGTATGGTTCTACCCTAGATCTCTGGGTTATCTAGTTGTTGGTTCCTGGGCATCCAAGCAGTGTCAGGCATGGGCTCATTTCTGCGGTGTGGGTCTTATGTTAAATCAGACATTGGTTGGCCACTCCCACAGATGCTGAGCCACCACTGCCTTGGCACATCTTGTACGCAGGACAGAATATAGGTTAAAGGTTTTGTGGCTGGAATGATATCCAGGTTTCTCTTTCCATAGCCTTCAGAGTACCTTCCTGTGCCAAAGAGACTAGAACACCAGGGGGAAGGCTCCAAGCAGGCACAGATTTGACCTGTCTACTTTCAATGAGTTGTGTGAATGTTGTCCTTAGCAACGGTAATGTCCATTTTCAGGGAGCAATCTCTGTCCTAACATCGGCTTATGTGGTTTGGAGATCTCCACAGGATCCCCTTGTTCAGCAACTAAACAGAAGGTAACTTACTCTCTCCAATAAGAGACTTCTCTGGCAACAGGAGAAGCTGCAAATATGAACTCATAGTAACTGTGACAACAAACACAGGCTTGAAGAGTTCTTATCGCACCTATAGCCTCACCTGCTGCGTGCAGACATAGCTTAGACTCCTGTCTCTGGGGAGTGGACCATCATAGCTCATGTTCTCCATCATATCTACTGAGTGGGCTGGTAATCAGAATTTTTCAAATGTGTCAGATAATCAACTGTAAACCTAGAGGCCTGAGTCTAGTCAAAGCTCTGCCTTTATTAAGTGTTATGACCTTGAGCCTGAAGGACTGGAAATGGGATCAGGAGATCTCTGACCTTAATGGTAAAGCACATTGATATGCTGTATAAATCCTTCCACGGAAATGATCAGTCTTTAAGTATGCTTTCAGTCTAAACAAACTTAGATAGCATCAATGGCATCTTAATATTTTGACTAACTCTCAAGTTCCCTTCTCTGGAAATATCCCAAGACATTGTTTCCCATAATTGAGTTTTATTATTCTTTTGATAAGGGCAGATGCCAGCATATTCAGGGAAATTCAAAGTGTGTGGAAGTGTGCACAGTTCAACTTTCATCTTGGGAGGCCTGGAGTTTGTTCCAGTTGCTCCTTGGCTCTGAAAACTTTATAAGAATGTTCTAATATAGGCAATCAGTCAGCAAATGAATAAGTGTTCAACCAAGAAAGACAAGTATGCATGCATCCCTAATTAGTATCTTCTCAGACTTCAAGGTTTCAATAAGACCACTATCATCTCCCCAACTCTGAGTTCATCTCCTATAGCACTTGCCCTTAGAACCAGTTAGCATATATTTTTTCCTGTTTTTTTTTTTATATATATTTGTGGGATGCTAAGGATTATATGGCTACTAGGTGTGTGTTTGATTGTCTCACAAGATTAACTTGTAAAACATGTAACTGAAGATAAGTTTACTTAAATTTTAATGAGCAGAAATTGCAGAATATTAACACCACCACCACCCCCCCCCCAGGCAATGCCCTCCACACTGTGGAGTCCTGTGCAGCTTCGAAGAACCAGAGAACCATCTCTGCCCTGGATTCACAGGTATTAATGAAGCCAAATAAGGTCAGTGGTTCCTGGACCATCCAAAATGCTTCCATCCTGTATCTCTATGACAAGCATCACTGCTGTGGCTCTAAATAAGGAAAGCAGAGTTGAACGGCAGACATGACTTATGAAAAGGAGAAGCAATCTATGCTTTCTCCGGCCTCTACATTAACCTGAAGTCAGACTTGGAAAACCAAAGGGAAGGTTTTGAATGTTCCCTTCACATTAATAAAAATACATTCTCAAAAAGATACATTAAAATAAATAAATAAAGACGGAATGTCAGACATACATGTTTCCACATCAAATTGATGCTTAAAAAAAAAGCAGAAACTCAGGAATGAGTGCAGAAAGCAGCTCATTCCTTCATTTTAGCTCTCCTCGCTGGAACCCTGCATAAGAGCTATCCATTTTTTATGAGCAATATCTTCTTTTGATCCAGAGAGTGATCAAAACAAAGAAAAATAACCGCCCTTAAACACCTCAACACCACATTCTCGTGCATGCGGGACATTCCTTGACCACAGAAAGACTCTGATAGGTTTTGCTGGAGTCCACAGATTACCAGAGTCATCCAGAAGAAATAGGGAACTCTGGAAAGCTACCTCACAGGATGGAGTGGGAGGAAGCTCTCTGGAAAGCGCCTCAGCTCTACACAGAAAGACGAAAGGACAAAGTTGTGCTCCAGTATTTATGGGCCTTTCCTAGGGGCAGAGAACCTACTGAGCCACCATGAACTACATACAGTGCACCCAGTGTTCTCAGCACAAGGCCTCCCTGGACGTGCTCTGCCTTACATTCCTGAAAACTCAGAAATGGCTTAGAGCTCGGGATTTTTCTTGGTTTGGTTTTAAGTACATTTTTAATTGAAATAGAACTGCATCGTTTTCCGTCTTTCATGTCCTGTCCGTCTTCCAG